>NC_059091.1:13112533-13289581 GCF_020497125.1 Mauremys mutica | reverse complement strand
CCAAAGAGCTCCTGTACTGATAGGCAGCTGGCCTCTCAGTCTGTCATGGCCAGGATAGCCAGTTCAGATTATGCAAGCACTATTATGACATCAATGTGACTGTAGCATACCACATAATCTCCTGCTGACCAGGTATGTGCTGTAATTACATGGACAAGATCCTCAAAGGTATTTAGGCTCCTAACTCACACTGAAATCAGTAGCTTTTAGGAACCTAAATACATTTCAATATCTGGGCCCATACATGTAAGCAGTTCAATAGGAGGCTACATTTGCTCCAGTGTAGAATTTCTCATTCTCTCAGCATCATTTTGAATTTTGGTTTGGTCCCTCTCTGTTTACCCCACTTTCCAATATTGGTTTTACCTGAAAATCTGCTCCTGGTTGAATTTATATAAAATAAAAGCACCAAACAAAGAAAGAGAAGAAACTGCCTTGGAGAATGCACCCAAGGTTGTTGGGTGGTTTCCTTTGCTTTTTAATTTGGTTGATCAAAAAGCCTGATGAAACCTTATTGAACTGTATTACAAATATTGATTTTATATTCTTTTACAATGAATTGAAATGTATACTTAATTTCCATGTCCTGCCAAACAAATCAACTACATTAATTTTTATTGTGTTTGATACAGTGTAGTGTCATATGTAGGGCCATATGTAGAGCCAACTCTTGATTTTGGAAGTTATGCTGCCTTTAAAGCATTCAGAGTGATGACACACTTTGCAGTAAACCATATGGAAAAAGAATTCCAATTACATTTGTCCCTTGCTATGTATAACTGATTTTGTGCCTTACCCTTTCTGATTTTATCCTTACACATATATGCTATTCTTTTCTCCTCCTCCTTAGTAAGTCGTCCGTTTCACATTTTGTAGGATTTCTTTTTGATTTTCAGCTCATTAAAAAACTTACTATTCTTCCTATCTTTCCTTTGGATTGGCAGTTGTGCCTTTAATATTGTCTCCATGAGAAACTGCCAGCTTCCCTGAACTCCTTTATGCCTTAGATATTTTCCTTATGGGTGGCTACCTACCAATTCTCTGAGTATATTGAAATGTGCTTTTTGTAGTCCTTCTTCAGTCATTCTCACTCCTTCCTTTCCTTAGAATCATGAAATCTATCATTCATGATCACTTTCACCCAAATCACCTTCCACCTTCACATTCACAACCAGCTCCTCCCTGTTGGTCAGAATCAAGTCTAAAATGGTTGTCCCTCAGGTTACTACCTCCATTTTCTGAAACAAAGCATTGTCCCCAGTACATTCCAGGAACTTACTGGATAATTTTGTTTTTTGCCATATTTCTTTCTTAACAGCTGTCTAGGTAGGTAAAATCCCCCATTATTATCATCAGGATTTGTGTTTTGAATATTTCTGGGTTTTGTTCTAGAAATGCTTCATCTCCCTCCTCTTCCTGATTTGGTGGTCTGTAATAGACCCCTACCAGGACATCACCCCTGTTTTTTTCCCCTCTTATCTTTACTCAGAGACTTTCAACTGGTCTGCTTCTCACCTCCTTCTGGACCTCAGAACAAGTGTACAATGCAATATGTCCTCTCTTTTTTTTCCTGCCTGTCCTTCCTGACCAAGCTATAGTGGGAGGGAGGCATAGCTCAGTGGTTTGAGCATTGGCCTGCTAAACCCAGGGTTGTGAGTTCAATCCTTGAGGGAGCCACTTAAGGATCTGGGGCAACAATTGGTCCTGCTAGTGAAGGCAGGGGGGTGGACTCCATGACCTTTCAAGGTCCCTTCTAGTTCTAGGAGATTGGTACATCTCCAATTATTACCTTTACCCTCTATACCAATATTCCAGTCATGAGATTTAGCCCATCAAGTATCTGTGATGCCAGTTAAGCTCAGTTATGACTTATGTACTAAAACTCCCAGATTTTACTGTTTATTCCTCATTATTATTACTCCTTCCATTTGTGTATAGACAGCTAAGATGTTAAGCAGATACCCCCATGGATTTCCCTTTTGTTACTCCTATAATTCTACTACAATTTTCCACATCTGCTTTTCCCCAAACATCTAGTCCTCTATTAAGGTCACCTTTTTTTACCTGGTGCCTTTTTTGACCTGCCCCCTCTGAACTTAGTTTTAAGCTCTTCTCATAAGGTTGGTGAGTCAGTGCACAAACAGGAAGCCATTCTGTAAGAAGCTAAGGACATGGTCAGCACAGAGAATTTGCCTGTCTCTGTCCTTATGTTATGCACTCCTCACTATCTACACCTGGCTCCATAAACTTCAGCCTTTCAAGAATGCAGCATTGTGTAGGAGCATGGGTAATTGTAATAACGCTTGTTCATTGCAGCTGTTAACATCAGGGCAAGACATCCACATATAAATCCACTACACATGGACCAGTGATAGGAAGAGTGTTCATGCATGTAATGCCACAGAACAAATTAAGATCAATAACAGAACAACATTATGTGTGGCAAAGCCATGACAAACACTGTGCAGGCATCAAGGAGCTCAGAAATTAGCACATCACCCCCCAAACACTGCCTCAGCTTGACTTAGATCTTGGGCAACAGTAGACCCTCAAAAGGAGACCACAGCTTTACACCCATGGTCACTGTGGTGTTAATTGGCTGCATTTTACAAGAGCTGGATCATAGGTTGACTCTGAGTGTTTACAGGGGGCCAGGTTTGAACAACACAAGCCTTGTACACACACACACACACACACACACACACTGTTCTGCAGCAGTGCAAGTTGAGCTGCAGCAATGAGCAGTGGGATACTGCCCGTAGCAGGTCTTGGGCTTGTAATTCATATACTTCTCTCACTAATGAGGATCAACAGGTCAATCCATATTGAATGCAGCTTGACAAGACACCATCACTTCAACACATTACAGTCAGAGAGGATGATAAATATTCCATTTATACACATTATGTACAAGGCCCAAAATGTCTGAGGATGCAAGAAAACAAGGGTGGTAAATACAGAAAATGCATTACTGCAAAAATAGCCAGCAGATTAACTCCTGCTAACAAGAAGCTTCTGTACAATGTACAGTAAGATACTGGGCGTAACCCAACTCAGTGCTAGGTTGAATTAAAGTTAGTCAAAGTTTTGTCTGAGTAGGGTATGAGACCCAGATCCTCAAAGGTAATTAGACTCCTAACTTCTGCTGAAACCAATGGGAGCTAGGAGCCTAAGTACCTCTTAGGATCTGAGCAAGGACTGTAGAATTTACCCAATAACAACAATAATAATAATTTGCATTTCTAGAGAGATTTTCTTCTTCAACACATTTGACAAAAATGTTTTCTAGCTCTCTGCTTCAAATAAAAGCCATTATTAAAAGACAATTCTATTTTTCTGTCACAGCACAGACAAATAGGAGAGTGAAGGTAACACAATTTATTAAAGGGAATTTAAGCAGGTTTTTTATGGAAAAAAAATTAAAGATCCAGCACTCTATAGATGACTCCGCTTAGCTTTGTGCCTTATGGCTGAAAGCAGAATTCCAAGAACATTACTGCGCTTTTTGAAATAGTTTCTCAATAAATGACAACTCAAAATATCTGCTTCCACCTAGTGGTGCGGATTTGCATAAGGTCTTATTTATAGTCCCTTTTTAAAGATATCTTTGCCTAAAGGATAAAATACATCAGAATCTACTGAGACAATTCACGCTTCTGCACAAAGCCACAACAGCACTAAGAATGTATCTACTTGTTAGCAAATAGGATCACTGGGGAAAAGGATAATCTCAGAAAGAGTCTCTTTTTCTCCTTCACTGTATTCTATATAGGTTTTTATCCTGTTATCGTCAATGCAGTATCTGAGCAGCTTCCCCTAGTACAGGGGTGTCCAAACTACGGCCCGCGGGCCAACTGCGGCCCGCGGGTCAGTTTTTATTGGCCCGCAGCAAATTCTGAAAATATAATTGAATATGGCCCGCACATGGCGCTTGAGCTCAACTCTGTTGCACTTCTCAGTTTCAACACTAGATGGAGCCAGTCACAGAAAAGGTGCTTCTCCACTAAACAAAATTAAGCAAAGAAAAATAGTTACCACGAGTCACCAGAAATGGCAGCACCGAAGAAACGCAAGATAGCAAGTGAGTGTAGAACAGGGGTGGGCAAACTATGGCCTGCAGGCCACATCCGACCCGCGGGACCGTCCTGCTGAGCCCCCGAGCTTCTAGCCCGAGATGCTCGCCCCCGGCCCCTCCCACACTGTTCCCCCTCGCCCACAGCCTCAGCTCGCTCGCTCGCTCCACTGCCGGAGCCGGCACAAGGCTCTGCTGTGAGCTCCTTGGGCAGTGCAGCTGCAGAGCCCGGCCTGACCCAGTGCTCTGAGCTGCGCGGTGGCGGTGGTGGCATGTCCCGGCTCCAGCCGGGTGGCGCGGCTGTAACACTGCCAGCCACTGGTGCTCCAGGCAGCACGGTAAGGAGGCAGGGAGCAGGGTGGGTTGGATAGAGGGCAGGAGAGTCCGGGGTGGTGGTCAGGGGGCGGGGGTGTGGATAGGGGTTGGGGGGAACAGGGGGTTGAATGGGGGCAGGGGTCCCGGGGGATAGTCAGGAAGGAGGGGGGTTGGATGGGGTGGCAGGGGGCAGTGAGGGGCAGGGGTTCTGGGGGCAGTCGGGGACAGGGAGAAGGGGTGGGTGGATGGGGCAGGGGTCCCGGGGGGTAGTCAGGAAGGAGGGGGGTTGGGTGGGGTGGCAGGGGGCAGTGAGGGGCAGGGGTTCTGGGGGCAGTCGGGGACAGGGAGAAGGGGTGTGGATGGGGCAGGGGTCCCGGGAGGGCCGTCAGGAATGAGAGGAGGGGTTGGATGGGGCGGCAGGGGCCCAGGGGCAGTCAGGGGACAGGGAGCAGGTGTGTGTGGATGGGGCAGGGGTCCCAGAGGGACCATCAGGGAATGGGGCAGTTGGATGGGGCAGGAGTCCTGGCCGGGGGGGGGGTGGTAGATAGGAGGTGGGGGCTGGGCCATGACCCCCTCCCCTAACCGGCCCTCCATACAATTTACGAAACCCGATGCGGCCCTCAGGCCAAAAAGTTTGCCCGCCCCTGCCCTAGTATATTAATGATATGACTAACATCTGTCATGGTAATATCTTTTATTAGACTAACTTCTGTCGGTGAAAGAACTGCAGAGTTCTTCAGGTCCTTGAAAGATTATTTCTTTCACCAACAGAAGTTGGTCCAACAGAAGATATTACCTCAGCTAGAGTGACCAGATGTCCTAATTTTATAGAGACGGTTCAGATATTTGGGGTTTAGGTGCCTATCAATCCCACCCCACTCCCATCCCGATTTTTTCATACTTACTATCTGGTCACCCTATACCTCACCCACCTTGCCTCTCTAATATCCTAGGAATGACCCGGCTACAACATGATTGCAAATAACATTTATCATGTCCAGTTCATTCTCTCTCATCCTCTTCTCATGGGGAGAATTGTGTGTGCAGTTTTGTTTTGGTAGGGCTTTGATTTTTGGTTTGTTTGGGGGTCAGGTTATGTGTACACATTTCTCTGTATTTATATTAGGGAAGCCAGGCTGAAGTGGAAAAGAACTGCAAGAGATGCTGTTTTTCGAACTTGTGTAAGCTAAGACTAGAATGCAGACTGTAGCAGAAATTGCTGAGAAAAAGGAAGATCTCAGAAAGGAAGATGTATAAACAAAATGCAGTTGTTGATCATTACTGTATGTAACAAAAAGGTATAAATACTTGCCTTCCTTGTTTATCTTTTGGGATCCCTGCTGTTGTGCACTCTCCCCCTTTCAATAATGCTTGAGAATGAACTGCCTCTGACATGTTGCAACCAACCTAAGAGTGAAGACTGCGTTATTCTTCCACACCTAAAAACCATGGGCTGAATGAAGATACTGGATTTATGGCTTATTGCAATAATTTATAACCCCCCTCCCTGCCACCTTTCCTCCCTTTGACTAGAGGGGCATTAACAGACCGCTTCACCTTGAATGCTCCCTTGAAATATGTGTTAACTACTTGTGCAACGATCTGTTCCATCCTGCAGTTAGCTGTGCTGCGTAAGGCCATGGCTACACTACAGACCTTACTGCAGCACAGCCGTAGGTGGCACAGATAAGAGGCTGGGGGGGCTAAGCCTCCCCAGAAAAGGCTGGCCATGCAGGAGGGTAAATGTTACAGATGTGTGTGTTTCCTCCCTTTGCAAGTGCTGCCTTTGTGTCATAGTAACCAGGCAAGGTACTAACAAACTTCACAGGGCTTTATTTTGAAAGTGGAAACCTCTACCAAGCTGCTGCTGCACCCTCTGTAACTCTCACTCAGCCTCTTCAACTCCTCCCCCCGCCTTCCTGTTTCCTGTCCTTTCAGACTCCCAGCAGCCAGTGCTCCCAGTTCTAATAATTACAAGCAACATCTAAACACACATTTCCTCTTCTCTTAAGAAACTCTCACAATTAAAATACGTGGTGTCCAAGAGCCATTGTCCAGCCGGCCGCCCGATGGGGAGGGCTCCTCATCCATCCTCGGCGACCCTGCCATGCCTCCAAGCCCGGGACAGGCAGGCGCTGGAGCCAGGATCGGTCCCTGTTTCCAATGTGCCAGTCCTGACTAGCTTCTTCCCTGTGGGGGAAAACATGTAAACAGAAGGGAAACTGAGGCAGGGGAGGTGTTGATCCAACAGAGATGGGACACAAAAGCCAGATCCAGGTACATCCCCTCCCCCTCCCAAAATGGGCCAGCAGCTCCCAGTGCCTTGGCTTTGTCCTGCAACCTCACCCTGAGACACCCCTCTGCGGAGTTGGGGAACACCCCCATCCACTCACTGAGCTGTGCTCAGCTCCTGAGTACCCTCTCCTAGCCCAGCCTGGCATTGCTGGGCACCAGTTTCCTTGGGCCATGCATAGAGCTAGCCCCAGCTACCGGTAGGTTCCCTATGGAAGTGTGGGAGCTGGGAGCCAGGAGTCTTGGGGTCTATTCCCAGCTCTGGGAGAGGACTAGTGGTTAGAGCTGGGGAGGGGTGGCTGGGAGCCAGGACTCCTGGGTTCTAATCCAAGATCTGGGACTTGGAGCGGGAGGAGGTTTGTTGGGAGCCAGGACTCCTGGGTTCTAGTCCCAGCTCTGCTGCTGCCTGTGTTGTGAGCAACCTTGGTTAAGTCATGTCTTATTTGGTCCCTTGGGCCCATGCTCCTTACTTGCTTGCTAGGGGGCAGG
The DNA here is from genome assembly GCF_020497125.1 of Mauremys mutica. Taxonomy (NCBI): domain Eukaryota; kingdom Metazoa; phylum Chordata; order Testudines; family Geoemydidae; genus Mauremys; species Mauremys mutica. Next base: position 13,282,413 of record NC_059091.1, on the reverse strand, counting down.
GAGTGACAATATTTGTAACCAAAGGCAAAGCTTCCCCATTTGTCTGGGCACGTGGACTCATCTGACAGAAAACATACCCCACCCCGCCCTTGCCATGTGTGTTGCTGGGGAACAGGAGCTTCTGAGCTCCCCATGCCTTGGCATTGCACAGGGCAGATATCCACGGGTATGAGGGACAAACGGCCACTTTGTTGGATTTCACCAAAAAGCCCCATTTAGAGGGGAGCAAACAGCAGAAATATGGGGGTGAAATTTCCAGGAAAAGGGTTCCTAAATTCTCCACAGTTTTGGGGCTTCGTTAGCCATAATAACCAGCTGGGCCTTCACTGACACCACCAGATATCTGCCATACCCTCAGGCAAATCACACTCTATTCAGCTAATGTTGGACATTGGCTCAGCAGTATCTATACTACCTGATTCCATCTACTTGCATTATTTTAAAGATGTGCCTCTTACTGAACCCAGCCTTCACTTGGTGTGCTATTTGAAAAACCATATTACAGTCAGTAAAAGCAACAAAGAATCCTGTGGCACCTTATAGACTAACAGACGTTTTGCAGCATGAGCTTTCGTGGGTGAATACCCACTTCTTCAGATGCAAGGGAAGAAGTGGGTATTCACCCACGAAAGCTCATGCTGCAAAACGTCTGTTAGTCTATAAGGTGCCACAGGATTCTTTGTTGCTTTTACAGATCCAGACTAACACGGCTACCCCTCTGATACATTACAGTCAGTGGTGAGCTGCAGCCGGTTCGCACCGGTTCGCGAGAACTGGTTGTTAAATTTAGAAGCCTGTTTAGAACCGGTTGTTTCTGGAAGGACAACTAGTTGCAAAAGGGCTTTTAAATTTAACAAATGCTCTAGCAGCTCCCTACCCTTCCCCCAGCCCCAGCTCACCTCACTCCGCCTCTGCCTCCTCCCCTGAACGCTCCCGAGGCTTCTCCTCCCCCTTCCCAGCTTCCTGCGAATCAGCTGTTCGCGCGGGAAGCCTGGGAGGGCTGAGAAGGAAGCAGCGGCTTCCACCAGGTGAGCTGGGGCCGGGGGCGCCAGCGGGAGGAGGGCTCCAGGTGCCACCCGGCGAGGTCGCGGCTGGACCCTGGGGCCGGGCGGCGCGGCTCCTGCTCTCCGGGTCCAGCTGCGACCTCGCCAGGCAGCGCGGCGCGGCTCCTGCCCGGAACCCCGGGTCCGGCCGGGACCTTGGCTGGGCGGCTCCGGTCCCAGCCCAGCTGGGCCCCCGCCTCCAGGCAGCACGGTAAGGGAGCAGGGAGGGCGTGTTGGATAGAAGGCAGGGGAGTTGGGGGGCGGGTGGATTAGTGTCGGAGCAGTCAGAGGGCAGAGAACAGAGGGATTGAACGGGGGCAAGGGTCCCAGGGGGGCAGTTAGGGGTAGGGATTCCAGGGACAGTCAGGGGAGAGAGAGAAGGGGTGGTTGGATGGGGTAGGGGTCCCAGGGTGTCATCAGGAATGAGAGAAGGGGTTGGATGGGGTGGCAAGGGGCAGTCAGGGGACAGGGAAGGGGGGTGGATAGGGCACGGGTCCTGGGTGGGGGGGGCTGTCAAGGAACATGGGGAGGTTGGATGGGGCAGGAGTCCCCGGGGGGGCATGACCCCCTCATGGGGTGAGGAGGAGGGAACCGGTTGTTAATATTTTGGCAGCTCATCACTGGTTATAACTTCAACTACAAAATGATACATACATATAGACAGCATAATCATAACCAGCAGCCCATAACCAGGTCTTAGACACCTTATATGACCCCCTTTACATAAGATTTGGTGCCACCACAGGACCTTGGTTGCAAACCCTGTTCTATATGGTCCCAGTTTATATCAATAACGTCACATCCCCAACGCAAAATTGATGCAGGAAGGGATGACACAAACATCGCTGACTGCATCCCAAGTGCTCCCCATCCTTGGGTCTGTCCCACTACAGCTACTGTTGGATTAGAAGCCACACCAGTGTAACAGAAATGGTTTATCAAAGTCATGATCAATAACATGATTGAATCTCTTTACAAACTCAAGGTAAAACTTAGTTTGAACCACAGGGGATTGGATCTGCTTTTGCCTAACAGAAGTCACTGGCTGATGGGGTGGGCTCTCTGTGCTAACAGCTATTAGCAAGTCTTTCTTTTCCCTGCCAGCCAGGTAATCTGCATCAACACAAACACTAGCTTTTAACTTCTTAGCTGCTACCGATTCCAAGGCTGGACTCTGTCTTACAGAGATACCACACAAATCCAAAGGGTCTGAGGGTGAGAGTTTGCTTGCTCTCCCCTGCATCCAGAAGCATTCAGCCATAAAACTGTTTTGCTCTGAAACACCAGTAACCAAATCTGTCCTCAGACCCCGAAGCACAGACTGCTCACTCACAGAATCAGCATGGAGACATTCCTGTTCCAACACCATTGTCTTCCCAACAAGCTGGTCAAACCCAGCCACTTGGTTATAAGGCTGCTCAACTTCCTTAACTGCTTCTACTCCATCTGAGATCTTTTCAAAGCTACCCACACTGGATCTTTCAAAGGGAACATCAGTGGATCCATTCACAACAGAAAATTTCTGGCTGTTAGGAACTGAAACTTCCTTGATTAAATCACGTTCACACCCTTCAGTTGCAGTAAACTGCTTCCACAGGTTACCATGAGGATTCCTTTCCCTAGGAGCTTCTCTAAGCAGCAATTCACCCCTCTCAGAAATTCTGCCCTTCCCTGCTTCACCTAGGGCTTGCTCTAAAGGAAACACTTTCCTGAGCAACCACAGACTCTTGCTGGGTCTCACTTACATTCAGAATCACCTCTGGACCATCAGGCAGATTCCTACACAATTCCTTTTCAGGCAAACTTATAGACTTTCTAGATAACAGGTTAGAAGCATTCTCCTTCCCTTGGCCATGAACAAGTTCAGGAATCTTTTCCTTCTTGCTACAAGTTGTCAAACTGTTAGTAGGTAACACAATTAAATCACCTTCATGCTCTCCTTATGGCCTGGCTAGGGTATCACCCTGATTAGACAGAGTTGCTACACCCTTTTCCAACCACACATTAGCAACTGGCAAACTACAAGCACCAGAATTGTCTGGTCTCTGGGACTTTGCTAAGACACTAACTGGATGCAACCTAGTTATAGTGCCATTCTCCCCATCAGACACAAACTGAGGACCATCCCCTTCCTGGGCTTTAGCTGTATTTACAACCAACTCCAAGACAACTGAATCACCCTCAACCATCACAGGCTGAAAGGCACCTTCTGTCTGCTCCACAGACACAGAAGAGCCGGAGACACATTCTCCTTCACCAGACACACAGCTTGGGATCTCATTTCCCTTGTCCCAGCACACAGGGCTGTTCACAGACAACTGCTTGGAGACTGGGGTAGCTTCCTCCATAGGCAAGTCAATACCCCTGACAGACACAGGCACATTTCCTTCACTGTCACATTTCTCCACACAGGAAACAGGTAAGGGATAGGGACACTCATCTTCCACTATCCTTGTCTTCCCAAACTGCTGACTAGACAAAGCCACCAGCTCACAAGGCTGCCTAGGCTTCTCCAAACTTTCCCTACCAGGCACATTGCCACTCCCAATGGAGAAGCTGCTGCTTTTTTCACTACACTGAGCTACTTTCAGCAAATCACAGTTACCCATTTCAGGTTCACTTTTACAAGCTGCACTAGCCACCAATCCATCACCCATCACAAATCTACCCTTTCCTTCCCCAGTTAGGGCTTCCACCTGACCTTTTTCTTTAATTTGCTCCTGAGAAACATTTTCCTCACCAATGAGATCTTTCTGCTCTTGATCTAACTCCAGATTCACTTCTGAGACATTAGACAGACATTTAGAAACTCCACTCACCGACACACTGCTTTCTTGCACAGACAAACCTTTGGAGCAACCCTCCTCAGGCAAAGCATTGCCCACAATAGACATAGGTGTAAGACCATTCCTGTCCTGTGACTGGCTACCTGAACTGAACAAAGCTTTAACATTTTCCCCAATTAAAAGATCTTTAGGCAATAACTTCCTTACCCCAGCTATACGTTCCTGCTTAGCCCCATTCCATTCGAGGTGGATTCTGGCTAAAGGCACACGGACAGGAAACTCATAGAGGATCACAACATTCACACTCTGATTTGGTAAATAATCTTCCTCTTTGACTAGATCTGCTTTAACAAGAGTGATGTGAGATGCTGTAATTTGCCCTAAACAGCTTTTACCATTGACTTTTACACTCTCTATGAATTTTCCATTACCACTCCCATACATAGCACTGGCACAAATTATGGAGCCACCTTCTACTGAACACACAGTAACAGCATCTACATAAAAGGTGGCAGTGTTGGGGTACATTTGCAGTGATGAGCTGCTAAAATCTTAACAACTGGTTCTCTATAAAAAGTTCTGATTTAAGGGATGTGCCAGAGCATGTATTTTTTGTACCAATAGGGTTACCATACGTCCGTATTTTCCCGGGAGGAATTTTTAAATTTTAAAAATTTTAATTTTAAAAATTCCGCCCAGACAGCGATTTAAGAACCGAAAAGCCTGACATGTCCAGAAAAATACAGATGTATGTTAACCCGACCTAAAGTTCTTTTTTAAAAAGATGGTCCTGAACTAGAAATGAGCTCCGTTTCACATGTGTGGGTCCCCGCCACTCCCTTGGGGTGTGCTAGGGTGACCAGATGTCCCTATAAAATAGGGATAGGGACACTCATCTTCCACTATCCTTGTCTTCCCAAACTGCTGACTAGACAAAGCCACCAGCTCACAAGGCTGCCTAGGCTTCTCCAAACTTTCCCTACCAGGCACATTGCCACTCCCAATGGAGAAGCTGCTGCTTTTTTCACTACACTGAGCTACTTTCAGCAAATCACAGTTACCCATTTCAGGTTCACTTTTACAAGCTGCACTAGCCACCTAGACAGTCTCAATTTTTGGGTCTTTTTCTTATATAGGCTCCTATTACCCCTAATCCCCTGTCCCGATTTTTCACACCTGCTGTCTGGTCACCCTAGGGTGTGCACATGTGTGAGTCCCAGCTGCTCCATGCCCCCCCCCTCATTGAAGCAGGTATGCAGGGTTACTGCCTTGGGAACTGCAGGGCACCAGTGGACATGGGGCTGGCTGCAGGCAGGGGCGTGGGGCAGGGCTAGCTGGAGGCAGGGAGTGTGACACAGGCTGGCTGCAACAGGAGCTGGCTGTGGGCAGGTGATGCAGACAGGGGCTAGCAGGGGGCGGCTGCAGGCAGGGGGTGCAGACAGGGGGCTGGGTGACAGGGGCTGGCTGGGGCGGGTGGCAGGGGGAGCGGGGGAGGGGTGCAGACAGGGGTCTGGGGGCAGGGTGTTGGGCTGGCTGGGGGTGGCTGGGGCAGGGGGAGCGGGGGAGGGGTGCAGACAGGGGGCTGGGGGAGGGTGACAGGGGCAGGATGGGGGTGGCTGGGGCAGGGGAGCGGGGGGTGCAGGCAGGAGGAGCGGGGGAGGGTGACAGGGTCTGGCTGCGGCGGGTGGCTGGGGCAGGGGGAGCGGGGGAGGGGTGCAGACTGGGGGCTGGGGGAGGGTGACAGGGGCTGGCTGGGGGTGGCTGGGGCAGGGGGAGCGGGGGAGGGGTGCAGACTGGGGGCTGGGGGAGGGTGACAGGGGCAGGGTGACTGGGGGTGGCTGCGGTGGGGGGAGTGGGGGAGGGGTGCAGGCAGGGGGCTGGGGGAGGGTGACAGGGGCTGGCTGGGGCAGGGGGAGCGGGGGAGGGGTGCAGACAGGGGGCTGGGGGAGGGTGACAGGGGCTGGCTGGGGCTGGCTGGGGCAGGGGGAGCGGGGGAGGGGTGCAGGCAGGGGGCTGGGGGAGGGTGACAGGGGCTGGCTGGGGGTGGCTGGGGCAGGGGGAGCGGGGGAGGGGTGCAGGCAGGGGGCTGGGGGAGGGTGACAGGGTCTGGCTGGGGGTGGCGGGGGAGGGGGGCAGGCAGGGGGCTGGGGAGGGTGACAGGGGCTGGCTGGGGTGGGGGAGCGGGGGAGGGGGCGGGCAGGGGGCTGGGGGCGGGTCACAGGGGCTGGCTGGGGGGGCTGGGGCCGGGGGAGCGGGGGAGGGGTGCAGGCGGGGGCTGGAGGTGGCTGGGGCACGGGAGCGGGGGAGGGGTGCAGGCAGGGGGCTGGAGGTGGCTGGGGCAGGGGGAGCGGGGGAGGGGGGCAGGCGGGGGGCTGGGGGAGGGTGTCAGGGGCTGGCTGGGGGTGTCTGGGGCAGGGGGAGCGGGGGAGGGGGCAGGCGGGGGGCTGGGGGAGGGTGACAGGGGCTGGCTGGGGGTGTCTGGGGCAGGGGGAGCGGGGGAGGGGGCAGGCGGGGGGCTGGGGGAGGGTGACAGGGGCTGGCTGGGGGTGTCTGGGGCAGGGGGAGCGGGGGAGGGGGCAGGCGGGGGGCTGGGGGAGGGTGTCAGGGGCTGGCTGGGGGTGTCTGGGGCAGGGGGAGCGGGGGAGGGGGCAGGCGGGGGGCTGGGGGAGGGTGACAGGGGCTGGCTGGGGGTGGCTGGGGTGGGGGAGCGGGGGAGGGGAGCAGACACTCACCCGGGGGGAGGGGCTGGGAGCAGCCCGAGCAGCAGGACGCAGCCGGGGACCCACCAGGCAGCAGCAGCCAGAGCCCCAGGGTCAGAGGGCCGAGGAGAAGCAGCAGCAACAAGGCCAGGAGGCAGCTCACATGTCTCCCGCAGCACAGCGCCACCTGGCGGCCGGGAGGAGGAATTACAGGCTTCCCAGCCAGAGCCCATCAAAGCTTCCCTCGCAGGGAAGCCGGTTAACAAGGGGTTCTAAAACCGCTTCTAAATTTAACAACCGGTTCCTGTGAACTGGTGCGAACTGGCTCAAGCTCACCCCTGTACATTTGGTTACACCTAGACAACTGCTCAGAGTTATACAACATACCAACGTTGTTATAAACTGGACTTTCAAGAAGATACAGTTTCTGCTGTTCTCCCCTTGCTTTTTTGACTTGGAGCTGGAGTCTAGCCGTCTCCTGTTGCATCTGTCGAGTTTTCTCCTCAGCAGCCAGCAGCTCCAGACACCCCCTACAAGCTTTCTCTTCTCTCTTAGCAGCTTCTTTCTTTCTTTTATCAGCCTCTTTCTCCAGCTGGGCCAAGACTTGCTCCTCTTCCATTCGAGTTTTTGCCAGTTTTTGCTCATGTTCAAACTGCAGGCTGTTTGCAGGATGGAATGGGTCACAGGGACAGAGCGCCCCTTTCAGCCTACAGAGGGGTCTCTCCAAGGCTGGTCTGGTCTGAGACATTGTGGTGAGGGGAAGCTTGTGCTGCCACGGCGTGTGTGAGTAGCAGCCTCTACCCTTGCAGCAGGGCCTTCAACAGCGCAGCCCTCCCCCACTTATGCCATTAACTAGTAGTAGGCTGTTATCCTCTAGTGGTCCAATCACGATGCCTTCCCTGTGAGCAGGTAATGCTGTCTCTGGCCCCACATTCGTTTGGATACTTCAGTATAAAAGATCTGTCTCTTCTAGGGGGAATGTCACAAACTCTTGAGATTGGGGTGCAAATTTTTCAACCCCCCCACTCCCCATGCAGAGTATTCAGCCTGGCATCATGGGCAGCCATATTGGTCCCTCTACTTGCTTTAATCCCCGCTAGCACTGGATTAAAGTAATGGAATGGGTGTGACGGGTTTGGTCACAGAAACCCCCTTGGGACTGTCACCTGATGTGCTGAGACTATCTCTGAGCCCATTTTCTCTGTAAGGTTGGGCCTCCAGGACCCTGCATTGTTCAGCCAGACATGCCAGTCTGCTCCAGCACAGGGCCAGGGTCTGATCCACATGCCACAAAGATGCAGACTTAACTGAAAACAGTTTAAGAAGAGCCCCTGTCTCCAGCACCCAGACATCCAGCTCCCAATGGGATCCAAACCCGAGATGAATCCATTTTACTCTGTATAAAGCTTATACAGGTTAAATTCATAAATTGTCCACCTTTATAACTCTGATAGAGAGATATGCACAGCTGTTTGCTCCCCCAGGTATGAATTAATAAGCAAAAGTGATTTTCTTAAGTATAAAAAGTAGGATTTAAGTGGTTCCAAGTAATAACTGACAGAACAAAGTAAGTTACCAAGCAAAATAAAACAAAACCCGCAAGTCTAAGCCTAAGACAATAAGAAACTGAGTACAGATAAAATCTCACCCTCAGAGATGTTCCAATAAGCTTCTTTCACAGACTGGACTCCTTCCTTGTCTGGCTAATCCTTTCCCCTGGTACAGTTCTTGTTAGTTCCAGCTCAGGTGGTAACTAGGCGATTTCTCATGACTGGAAACTCCTTTGTTCTGTTCCACTCCCTTAGATAGCTTTGGCACCTGGCAGGAATCTTTTGTCTCTCTGGGACCCCACCCCTCCTTCCAAATGGAAAAGCCCCAGGGTTAAGATGGATGCCAGTACCAGGTGACATGGTCGCATGTCCTGTGAGATCCCCCAAGCCTTCATTCTGCCTGGCCTGACTCACAGGAAGGCTTGCAAGTAAACAGGGCCATTTACAACCAATTGTCCTAAGTGATGGGAGCCATCAAGATTCCAAACCACCATTAATGGCCCACACTTTGCATAATTACAATAGGACCTCAGAGTTATATTTCATATTTCTAGTTTCAGGTACAAGAATGATCCATTTATACATTTAATCATATGGGTTCAACATCACAATGGGCCCAATATTCCGTTGCTTTAGGGCCCTTTACGCTGCTCTGGCAGCATCAAGGGATTTTGAAGGAGCCTTAATCTCCTCCCCGACCCTCACCCAGGATATAAACAGCATAAAGAGGCTGGAGAAGAGCTGGCACAACAGCCCCTGGGGCAGGGGCTGGAGCCCTGCTGGGCTCTGGCTGTTCTAAGCTTTCCAGGACCCCACCAGGGCCTGAGCATAAGTTAAATGAACCCCAAGGCTGCTGTAGGTTACACTGAAGGTGGGGCCCAGCTTACTGGGGGTGTATCTCCTCTGGGACTGGGAGTCAGAGGAGATACACCCCCAGTATCTGGGTTAAGAGCTCATCTCTCTCTTCTCATTCAGGAAGTGGAATGAAGGGGAGCCCAATAACCTGTTCACGAGCAAAAATGGTGATGAGAACTGCGCCCACCTGTTGGACAACGGCCTGTGGAATGATGGACCCTGTAGTTTCGCTGACAGGTGGATCTGTGAAAGGGCCGCAACTGTGTAAACAGCCCCCTCTCCCCCCGGCTCTGAACACAGGCTGAAATTCATCCCTCCACCAGGAGGCCTGGGCACAGCTCATGGCCTGTGCATCAGCCCGTTGTGCTCTTGTGCTGACCCGTTGCCCAGGGCTGAATCTCACACACATCCTAGTTCTGCCTGAGGTATCCTGGCTCCTCTCCCCATTTGCTGCTCCCAGTGAAAACACCTTCCCCCCGCATTTCCCGGTGCCTGGGTCGGGCCCCCTCTGACGTTCCCCTGGTGTTATCTGGACTGGTGATCTGGTAGGTCACTCCAATCCTTGACTCTGGGAGCCAGCCTTACCTTGCTCTGCTGTGAGAACCCCCACTCCTGGGCTGTTCACGCACTGCCTCTGGCATGTAAGCTGTTTGGATTTCGCAACCAAATGACACTAGCCAATATCTCCAGTCCCAGACACAGCCCTAGGATCCTCCCTCTTGCAGCGTCCAGTTATGCCCGCTGAATGCTGCAAGCTTATACGAGTGTGTCAATTTAATAAAGAAATTGATATGTACCAGGCTTGTTATCCCAAGTGGAGTCTCTGACAGGCTTCAAACCAAACACACTGCTTCAGGTAGAATAAACGAACAAATTTATTAACTACACCGATAGATTTTTAACTGATTATAAGTCAAAGCAGAACAAGTCAGATTTGGTCAACTGAAACAAAAGCAAAACACATTCTAAGCTGCTCTTAACACTTCCGGTGCCCTTACAAACTCAGATGCTTCTCACCACAGGCTGGCTGGTTGCCCTTCGGCCAGGCTCTCCCCTTCGATCAGCGCTTCGGTCACTTGGTGGCAATGTCTGTAGGTGGAGGTGGAAGAGAGGGGAAGAGCATGACAAAGTATCTCCCTTGTATCATGTTCTTTCTTTCCTCTTGGCTTTGCCTCCCTCCCACCCACCCTCCGAGTCAGGTGAGCATTACCTCATCACAGTCCCAAACTGATCAAAGGAAGGGGGGTGACCCACTCAAGAGTCCAACAGATTCTTTGAGGTTGCCTAGGCCAGTGTACTTTGTTCCAGTGAGGCTGGGCTGGGCTGTGTTGAGCTGAATAAATTTGACCCTGGTGAAAGGTTGGGTTCCTGCTGGAGTGTTCAGCCAGGCTCCAGTCCCTAACGACTGTATCGGACTGACTGTAACAAGCTCGGTGCCTCCCGCTGCTGAGAAAGGGTCCCCGTTTCAGTGTCACCCAAATCCTGGTGTTTACGGTCCGTACACAGACACGCCAGGCTGAGCTGCACACATCTGCAGCTCTGGCTAGCTTCTGGCAGCTTCGGACACACAGAACATGGTGAGCGCCATTCGAGGCTCCTAAACTAAAGCAGGGGTGGGCAAACTTTTTGGCCTGGGCCACATCAGGGAATAGAAATTGTATGGCGGGCCATGACTGCTCAGAAAATTGGGGTTGGGGTGTGGGAGGGGGTGAGGGCTCTGGTTGGGGCTGCAGGCTCTCGGGTGGGGCTGGTGATGAAGAGTTCGGGGTGTAGGAGGATGCTCTGGGCTGGGACAGAGGGGTTCAGAGGATCAGGACTGGGGCAAGGGTGCAGGAAGGGGTGAAGGTTCAGGCTGAGGATGCGGACTCTGGGGTCTTTCTAAAGCAAAGTCAGTGGCTCTATACACCTCAGAAAGATCCTGGCAGTTAGGAACTGGAACAAGTCTCCCAAACAAACTGTTGCTGTCTCTACACAGTGATTCACCCTGAGTTAACTCAATCAAATCACTTCCGCACCCATCAGTTGCAGCAAACTCCTTGCAAAAACTACCCTGAAGATTTTTCTCTTCAGGAATCTTTCTAAGCAACAACCCATTTTTCACAGAATTTCTGCCCTTACCCTTTTCACCTAGGACTTGCTCTAAAGGAACACTTTCCTGAGCAACAACAGACTCTTTCTGGGTTTCATTTAAATCCAATCAATTGAGATGAGCTATCGTCAGCTGATGATAGCTCATCTCAATTGATTGGACTCTTCCAGTTGGTGTGCATATTTCCACCTTTTCATGTTCTCTGCATGTATAAATATCTCCTGTCTGTGTGTTCCATTCTATGCATCCGAAGAAGTGGGCTGTAGCCCACGAAAGCTCATGCTGAAATAAATTTGTTAGTCTCTAAGGTGCCACAAGTACTACTGTTCTTTTTGCGGATACAGACTAACACGGCTACTACTCTGAAACCTGTCATTTAAATCCAGAATCACCTCTGTCCCATTAGGAGGATTTTCACAACCCCTTCCTTTCAGGTAAACTGCTAGACTTCCTAGTCACAAGATTAGAAGCATTCTTTTCCTTGTTACAAGTTTTCACACTCTCAGTAGGTAACATAGTTAAATTATCAGAGGGGTAGCCGTGTTAGTCTGGTTCTGTAGACTAACGTCTGTTAGTCTATAAGGTGCCACAGGATTCATAGTTAAATTACCTTCATGCTTTCCTTGTGCCCTGATCAGTCAAGGTTGTTGTTTACCCAGCAACGCACTAGCAACAGGCAAAATAGAAGCACCAGAATCGCTTGGTCTCTGGGAGTTATTTATGACATTAACTGGATACAACATAGTTACAATGTCATCATCCCTAGCAGACACAAATTCAGGACCACTTCCTTCTTGGGCTTTAGTTGTATCCAGAATCTGGGTCAACTGATACATTTTTAACCATCATAGGCTGACAGGCTTCTTCTGTCTGAAAAGTGCCAGAGAAACATACCCCTTTACCAGACACCACAGCTTGGGATATCATTTCTCTTGTCCCAGCACTCATGGCTGTTCCAAGGACAATTGCTTGGAGATTGGAGTAGCTCCCTTCATAGGCAAGTCATTACCCTTAACAGACACAGGCACATTTCCTTCACTATCACAGTTTTCCACTCTGGTAACAGGTAAGGTGTAGGGATACTCATGTTCCACTAACCTTACCTTCCCAAACTGCTGATTAGACAAAGCCATCAGCTCAGAAGGCAGCCTAGGCTCATCTAACTTAGCCTTTCCTTCCCTTAACAGATAAACTGCTGTTTTCCACAAATAGTGTCTTACTACACTGAGTTACTTTAAGCACATCACTTTTACCTGGGTCACACTTACTTCCCCAAGCTTTACTAGCCAACAATTTATCACTCACCAAGAATGTCCCCTTCCTTCCTCAGGGCTTTTACCTGACCACCAATTTGAATTTGCTCTAGAGAAACATCTTCCTGAGCCTTATCTAATGCCAGATTCACTTCTCATAGACTTTAAGATCAGAAGGGACCATTATGATCATCTAGTCTGACCGCCTGCACAATGCAGGCCACACAGTCTCACTCATCCACTCCTGTAGCAAACCCTAGCCTATGTCTGAGTTACTGAAGTCCTCAAATTATAGTTTGAAGACCTCAAGCTGCAGAGAATCCTCCAGCAAGTGACCCGGGCCCCATGCTGCAGAGGAAGGTGAAAAACCTCCAGGGCCTCTGCCAATCTGCCCTGGAGGAAAATTCCTTCCCGACCCCAAATATGGCGATCAGCTAAACCCTGAGCATGTGGGCAAGACTCACCAGCCAGCATCCAGGAAAGAATTCTCTGTAGTAACTCAGATCCCATCCCATCTAACATCCCATCACAGACCATTGGGCATATTTACCTGCTGATAATCAAAGATCAATTGCCAAATGAATTACCAAAATTAGGCTATCCCATCATACCATCCCCTCCATAAACTTATCAAGCTTAGTCTTAAAGCCAGATATGTCTTTTGCCCCCACTACTCCCCTTGGAAGGCTGTTCCAGAACTTCACTCCTCTAATGGTTAGAAACCTTTGTCTAATTTCAAGTCTAAACTTCCTAGTGTTCAGTTTATATTCATTTGTTCTTGTGTCCACATTGGTACTAAGCCTAAATAATTCCTCTCCCTCCCTAATATTTATTCCTCTGATATATTTATAAAGAGCAATCATATCCCCCCTCAGCCTCCTTTTGGTTAAGCTAAACAAGCCAAGCTCTTTGAGTCTCCTTTCATAAGTCAGGTTTTCCATTCCCTGGATCATCCTAGAGTAGCCTTCTCTGTACTTGTTCCAGTTTGAATTCATCCATCTTTAACATGGGAGACCAGAACTGCACACAATATTCCAGATAAGGCCTCACCAGTGCCTTGTATAATGGTACTAACACCTCCTTATCTTGCTGGAAATACCTCGCCTGATGCATCCTAAAACCGCATTAGCTATTTTTAACGGCCATATCACATTGGCGGCTCATAGTCATCCTATGATCAACCAATACTCCGAGGTCCTTCTCCTCCTCTGTTACTTCCAACTGATGTGCCCCCAATTTATAACTAAAATTCTTGTTGTTAGTCCCTAAATGCATAGCCTTGCACTTTTCACTATTAAATTTCATCCTATTACTATTACTCCAGTTTACAAGGTCATCCAGATCTTCCTGTATGATAGCCCGGTCCTTCTCTGTGTTAGCAATACCTCCCAGCTTTGTGTCATCCGCAAACTTTATTAGCACATTCCCACTTTTTGTGCCAAGGTCAGTAATAAAGAGATTAAATAAGACTGGTCCCAAAACTGATCCCTGAGGAACTCCACTAGTAACCTCCTTCCAGCCTGACAGTTCACCCTTCAGTAGACCCGTTGTAGTCTCCCCTTTAACCAGTTCCTTATCCATCTTTCAATTTTCATATTGATCCCCATCTTTTCCAATTTAATTAATAATTCCCCATGTGGAACCGTATCAAATGCCTTACTGAAATCAAAGTAAATTAGATCCACTTCTGAGATACCAGACAGACACTCCGAAATTTTTTCCACATATGCACTGCTTCTTTGCACAGACAAGCAGCCATCTTCCTCAGACAAACATTTGGAGAAACTCTCCATAGGCAAATCCTTGCCCCTAGTAGACACAGGTTCAGGATTATGTCTTTCCTTTGACTGGTTTATGTCATCAACTTGACTGAACAACGTTTTAATATCATCCCCAATCAAAAGATCCTTAGGCAATAACTTCCTTACATCAGCTATAACTTCATGTTTAACACCATTCCATTCAAGAATGATTCTGGCTAAAGACATACATACAGTAAACACATAGAGGATCACAATATTCACACTCTTATTTTGTAAGTAATCTTCCTCTTTGACCTGCTTTAACAAGAGTGATGTTAGAAGCTGTAATTTACCCTAAATAGCTTTTACCATTGACTTTTACACTCTCTGCACAAGTTATGGGTTTACCTTCACCTGAGCTCACAGTAAAAGCATTTACATAAAGGGCGGAAATGTTGGGGTAAATTTGGATACACACAGAGAACTGCTTAGAATCAAACAAAATACCAACATTGTTACAAACTGGATAGATTTTATCCCCATCTTTGCTGTTGAGAGGAGCTGGCTGTCCAGGATGATACAGTTCCTGTTGTTCCTTTATTCTCATGAGTTGGAGCTTCAGTCTGTCCACTTTTGCCTTAGCTTCTAGTTCCTGCAATCGAATATCTGCCATTCTTTGTTCATGTTCAAAACACAGGTGTTGTATTTCAGAAGCTTCTCCTTCCATATCAGCTTTTTTTTTTTTGCTTTTGTTCAAGTTCTAGCTGCTGGTTTCTCACTGCAAGTAGTTTTGCCAGGTGGACCCAGCAGCAACAAGGGCCAGGTTCAGTATCTAGGAGTTCCTTTTCAACAATACAGCACAAAACCGGCTCGAGCTCCCACCCAGTGACCTGGGGCAATTACACACCACCCCCTGGGTGCCTCTAAGAGGCAATACTTCCCCTCTCACAAGCACAGAGTCTGAGGGTAACAAAAAGCTTTTAATAAAAGAAGGGAATTAACTCAGCATTAATTTGGGAAAACACCACAACTAGGGTTCATAAACACAAGCCATGAGCAAAAGACCCACCCTCAAGTAAGTTGGGCAGTGGCCTTTTCCCCTCAGGGTCTTAAGTCCAGCAACCCAAAAGTCCCTTTAATGTGCCCATCCCTTCTCCATACCCCATTCATAGTTGCTGTCCTTGGCCCGTGTAGCCCCACAGTTCAGAGGTTCATCTGCAGAGTTAACCTCCCACCCTGTGTGGAAGGCAGGGGTGGGTAAGGAGGCACCTGAAATGCCACACTGCTCCAGCACTTGCTCATTGCCCCAATGATTGATTGCCATGTATCGGCAGGGCTCTGCCCTGACCCTCTCCACCACCAATTATCCTGGCCTCTTGCCACACCTCTCCGCCAGCTGCCCTGGTAGCTCCTTGCCATGCTTCTCCGCCAGCTGCCCACTCACCAAGAGGTCTTCAAGCCCCTCTCCCACAGCTCTCAGTGACTTCAGCTGTTAGTGTGAGAGCCTCACTGCTAGTACACACTAGGCAGTCTCTTACAATAGAGATGCTGTTCTAAAGTATGTCTAATGCTTTGACCAATGTATCAATGACTTCAGCTCTGTAGCATATAACAAAACCCACAATTGAGTCTAAATTAGCACATGGGTCAAATGACATCTAGAACCCATAAGCACAATAAGCCCATTCACCCTACTCCCATTGGTCTTTGGAACCCATGTCCCCTGCCTAGTGAGTGTCATTCATTTGAGGGTGAGTCCCTCCATTGGGAGATTCCAGGTACAGTTCTGCTGCCCTTGGTTCACACAACAAGGGTAACAGCCCTTTATTACTCCTGCCCCAATAACAAGGAGACTGGGGATCCAACACCAGCTAGAAGTGATCATTTGGGCAAGCAATCCCATCACACCGAGCACCTAGGCAGGGTGGGTATGTCCATGCAAACAAGATCAGCTTCTGAAGTCTTTTTCCATAGCTCACCACTAGATGTCAGGGGAGAGCTCATTCAGACTCTGCTTACATCTGTAAATACATCAAAACACAAACATTATCTCCCCACATGTCTTTGGAGGGTTATTTATTTTGCAGGATGTTTAACCCTTTCTTGGCGTGTATCACAATCCCCACGGCACTTTACCCAGCATGCCTTGTCAGCCTCTAACTCCCATGAATCTCTCTAGACTAGAACTCCCAGAATCCCTCTACTCCAGGCAGCAAGCAGGAATGGGGCAGAGCTGGACCTGAAGCCTCTCTTAAAGGGCCACCCACCAACCTTGAGCTGCTCCCATTTGCAGTAGATTTGCTGGTCATTTGTAGCTGGGAGCTGCGAATCAGTCCTTATGCTGAATCCCATGGCATCTAGTTTAGGGTTACCACCTGTCTGGTTTTTACCTGGACAATCTGGTTTTTGGCTTCTCTGTCAGGGGGCTATTAAGGGTTGTCAGGTGACTGGTTTTTGGGACCTGGCAACCCTAAATGGCACCCAAACCAAATGCCTGGTTTCCGCAGGGCGGGGGGAGGCTCCAGGTCATTAACTGTGACCAGGCCCTGCTCAGCCAGCACCAGCTCCTGCTCAGCTGGGCAGCCTCCTATCTGCAGACGGGCTCCTTGAGAGGATCCAGCGCGCGATGGGGGGCGGGGGAAGGGAGGGAGAGGAGCAAGTGACAGGGATGGGGCCTTGGGGAAGAGGCAGGGCAGGGGGCGGTGCCATAGGGGTTCAGTTATCAGCAATTAGAAAGGTGGCAACCCTAACAGCATCCCTCAGGCTGGAGTGCAACGTCACAACAACACAAAGCTAAACAGTAGAGGGCAAGGAAGATATAAGAATCCCTAGTGCTTCTATAGTGCTGTTCATCCGTCGATCTCAAAACACTTTGCAAGGAGGGCAGTATCATCATCCCCATTTGACATATGGGGAAACTGAGGCACTGGGAAGTGGAAATGACTTGCCCCAGGTCCCGCAGCAGGTTAGTAACAGAGCTGGGGATCAAACTCAGATGTCCCAAGCCTCAAGCCAGTACTTGGTCCACTGGCCGACCCTGCCTCCTTCACACATTGCTCAGTTCTGTAGGTTTGGTGCCCACTCCCCTCTGGGGGGTTCTGCTGAGCAGTGGTTGCCCTGAAGCATTTCAGATGAACTCTTAGGGGCGAGCTTCGATGGTTTAATTAGCGCTGAAGCAATTAAAAATCCTTCCTAGTGATCCATTTTTAAAGAAACACGAACAGAAAACCGTTTTGTTACCAATTCTCAGGTAGCTGGTTTGTCTGCCCAGGCTGTCAAAGGCCTATTTGGGGTCTCTAAGTAGGACGTAACCCCCTGCAGTCCCCTAAAGGGACCAATCCTGTGTCACACTGGGCCACACTGGTGGTGTGCAGGGGATGGAAATTGCCCCTGCCCTGGGTAGGGGGAATCACAGATTGGTGTGGAGCTGGCGTCAGAGCCCTGCACCCGCCTGACTTCCAGCCCCTGGTGTAAGGGATGGATCAGGGGCTTGGCTGGAGCATGCTGCACCATGGTTATTCCCTGCTTTCCAGAGTCGGCACAGAGGAAGTTAGAGCAGCCCGAAGGCTGCTCTGACTGTTGCCAGGAGCCCAGGTTCCAGGCATCCCAGAGGAGACTTCGAGCAGGGCCCGTGGCGCCTGTAAGCAGCCCAAAGTTGGGGGCTGTGCAGGAAGCTCTGAGACGACAATGCTGCACTTTGGCTGCTAACCTGCTTTCCTCCACCAATCCAGACGCTGTCCATCTTTCGGTGTCTGGGGAGCTGGCCGCTATGAAGGAGTCTCACAGTAAAATGCAAGAGGAGATCACGGCGTTACAGAAAAGAGTAGGTGAGGAGCACAGTGCCAGCTGCCGTGCCCATGCGAGGGCTGCAATTAGAGGGAGGTGGCAGCAGACACGGGCCCACAGGGCCAGATGCTCAAGGGAGCTCAGCACACGGCAACTCCCATTGCGGGATTCTCTGTTGTTCTCAGTGGGAGCTACAGGGCAGGGGATTCTTTAAGCCAACCTCAGGCCCACCAAGGCTGTTGGCTACAACCATCCCCTGTGGATCGCTCTCCATATGTCTACATGAGACCTGGGAGGGTTTGTAAGAACAGGCTGGACAAACACCCATCAGGGCAGGGTTCAGTTTCTTTGGTCCTGGCACTGGAGGAGGGGCTAGGTGACCTGTCGGGGTCCCTTCCAGCCCCATATTTCTAGGACTCCCTGTGGAGTTTTTGCCATTTCTGTTGGGAGGGGAATTGCTGGGATGTTTTCAAGCGATCAGCCGGACAAACCTAGCGTGGCTCCACCCTCAGCCCCTGTATCTTCCCCCACCACTAGGTCATGTTTCCTCCAGGCAACAATCCCCCTTAATCCCTCACAGGGGCTCAGGCCCCACACACCCCCTTCAGACCTCTCATTGCTCAGGGGTGAGAGCTGGACTGAGACCACCCCCACTCATCAGCCAGGAACAGCCTTCAGTTCCTGCTGGATTTGAGATGGTGACACATCTATGGCATTTAAACTCCTCCCCCAGCATTTCACACTCTTCAGTGTTGTTATTCTGCTAGCACCCTCAGGGCTAGGGTTATTGTTCAGTTGGGGGAACTGCATAGAGAAAGATGCAGGGACTTGGCCAGGGCCACACAGGGAGTCAGTAGCAGAGCTGGGACTTAAACCTGAGTCTTCTGAGTCCCAAGCCAGTGCCCTGCCCACCAGGCCATCCTTCCTGGCACTGGCAGAGTGCGTGGCCTGTCCCCCACCCATTCACCCCCTTAGTCTGTTCTTGTCTATTGCAGGCGTTCTTGGTGAAGAACTGCACAATGTCCCGGGTATACTGGCTGGGGCTGA
Source organism: Mauremys mutica (assembly GCF_020497125.1). Classification (NCBI taxonomy): domain Eukaryota; kingdom Metazoa; phylum Chordata; order Testudines; family Geoemydidae; genus Mauremys; species Mauremys mutica. Next base: position 13,263,563 of record NC_059091.1, on the reverse strand, counting down.
GTGACCAGAAAGTGGAAAATCAATGGCTCTGGGTGGATGGCTCCCCTCTGAAACTCAGGTGTGTGGGGTGAAAGGCTCCATGCCCCCCTGACCCACCCCTTGCTCCCCGTTGTGGTCTCCATGGGGTTTTGCTCTTCTTCACAGCTTCTGGAGCACCAGGGAGCCCAATGACTCCAGCAACGAGGACTGTGGCACCATGGCGATTGACGGGCGCTGGAACGACATAAACATACCTGTGGACATACACCTTTCTCAAATTCATCTTTCATGGTATTTCTACATTTATTAACCCTTTAGACTCCAGGTTCAACAGCTGTTGATCCTGTGCCATGAGGACGGGAGGGAAGTCAAAATAAGATACGTCGACTTCAGCTACGCTATTCCCTCCCCTCAGTGTAGACCAGGCCTCAATGATGGCATGTGACATTACCGCAGGACCTGCTGTTTATAAATGTAGTACCTTCCCCCGCCTGCATTGTCATCATTCCTGACTCACTCTCTCTCTCTCTCTCCAGGCTCTCTGTGAGGCTCTTGCTATGGGAAGGAGCAGCCTGGAAAAGAGTCAAAGCTTTTAAACTTTGTCAATATTTTTAAACTTGTAGATTCCCCAGTGGCTGTTTTAGACATGTTCTTACTGTCCAGATTGAGAAATAAAATCTCCCTTTGTGTAAACAGTGTGGTGTTGTGTTCTCTGCTTCCGGAAGAGACCATGTCGATGGCCTGACAAGTGCCCCAGTGCACTTCTGAAAAGTGCATTTCCCATCTACTCTTCCTTCCCAGCAGAGATGGCTTGGATGGAATGAACCCTTCATTGCCTTTGAGGAGTGATTTTAATAAGACTGGGACGCTTCAGCTTGGAAAAGAGACAACGCAGGGGGGATATGCTAGACCTCTATCAAATCATGACTGGTGAGGAGACAGGGAATAAGGAAGTGTTATTTACTCGTTTTCATAACACAAGAACTAAGGGTCACCAAGTGAAATTACTAGGTAGCAGTTTTAAAACAAACAAAAGGAAGTCTTTCTTCACACAACAGTCAACCTGTGGAACTCCTTGCCAGAGGATGTTGTGAAGACCAAGACTATAATGGGGTTCAAAAGAACTAGATAAGTTCATGGAGGATAGATCCTCCAACAACTATTAGCCAGGATGGGCAGGGATGGCATCCCTAGCCTTTCATTGCCAGAAGCTGGGAATGAGCGACAAGGGATTGATTGCTTGATGATTACCGGTTCTATTCATTCCCTCTGGGACACTTGACATTGGCCACTGACAGAAGACAGGATACTGGGACAGATGGAACATTGGTCTGACCCAGTATGGTCGTTCTTACGCCTCTTAAGATCTAGTGGCCCCTTATAGCCTGACCTAGTTATCACAGGTCAGGAATTTCACCGTTACCCCCATATCAAGCCTAGTAACCTGTTTGACTAAAGCATCTTCCAAAAGGCCTCCAGCCTGGATTTGAAGAGCCAGCCCAAGGGAAGGAGAATCCATCCCCTTCCCCTAGGAGTTTATTCCAAGGGTTTACCATCACCACCATGGAAAAATGTGCCCGGTTTCTAATTTGAATGTTTCTGTCCGCTTTCACCTTCAGCTACAGCTTCTTGCTCTAACTTTCTCATCTAGACTGAAGAGCCTTTTAGATCCCACTGTTTCTCCCAAGGGAGGTTCTCCGAGACCTCTCAGTCGTGTTTAGAAGCTGAACAGCCTGAGCCCCCTGGGTCTCACTGGAGGCATCCTCCACCCCTCGAACCATTTCTGTAGCCCTTTTCTGCACCCTCCTTAATTTTTCAACACTTCTTTAAATTAGGGCTCTTGGTTAATTGCAGTTAACTCCCACAATTAACTCAAAACAATTAATTGCAATTAAGTGCACTGTTAAACAATAGAATGCCAATTGAAATGTATTAAATATTTTGGATGTTTTCCTACACTTTCAAATATATCAATTACAACATAATACAAAGCAAACAGCGCTCTATTTTTTATTACAAATATTTGCACTGTAAAAACGATTGGAAAAAATAGTATTTTTCAATTCACCTCTTCCAGGTACTGTACTGCAATCTCTTTATCATGAAAGTGCAACTTACAAATGTAGTGGGGTTTTTTTTTCTTGCATAACTGCACTCAAAAACGAAACAATGAAAAACTTTAAATTCTCCTTGTGTTAAGATCCAAGGGGTTGGATCGGTGTTCACCAGGAACTTGGTGAAGAAGTCTCTCAAGACTATCCAGGGAAGGGAGTTAGTACTTGGGAGTGGTGGCAGCAAAAACCAGATCTAAGCTGGTAATTCAGTTTAGGGGTTCACATGCAGGTCTCATATCTGTACTCTAAAGTCCAGAGTGGGGAAGGAACCTTGACAAGACTGAAGATGGAATGTCGGTATTTAGATGCTGTGATAGACCCAGGCCAGTTGGGAACAGCAGAGTAGTCGAAGGGAGATATACTGGCCCCTGGATAAGCAGTTTTCTGTTCCCTGAGTGACCAGAGCAGGGGCTGCTCCAGGCTTATGAGAACACCTGGCTCCAATTAACCTGCTAAGATTCAGGTGAGGCTGTTAAGCACTTGACTTTAATTAAGGCCCCTCTGGTGCTATAAAAGGGCTCACTCCAGTCAGGCCAGGGGAGCTAGGGAACCAGAGGAGAGGAAGTGTGTGCGAGGAACTGGGAGCAAGAGGTGTACAGGAAGCCGAGAGGGAGCAGGCACACTGCGGGAGGACTGAGAAGTACAAGCGTTATCAGACATCAGGAGGAAGGTCCTGTGGTGAGGATAAAGAAGGTGTTGGGAGGAGGCCATGGGGAAGTAGCCCAGGGAGTTGTAGCTGTTGTACAACTGTCCCAGGAGACACTCTAGACAGCTGCAGTCCACAGGGCCCTGGGTTGGAACCCGGAGTAGAGGGCGGGCCCGGGTTCCCCCCAAACCTCCCAACTCCTGATCAAACAGAGGAGGAATTGACCTGGACTGGGCTGGGCTGTTTCCTGATCCACAGGGTAAATCTGTAAGGCGAGCAAATCCGCCAATAAGCGCAAGGTAGAGGAGGAATTTTGTCACAATTCATCTGAGGGAGACATGGGGAAGATGCTCCATGCACAGCCTGCATGGAAGGGGTTGTAATAAGCCAGCAAACAGCAGTCTGGGAACTTTACATTTTCCATAGCAACTTTAAACAAAGCTACAGGAGCAGAGCCAGCAGAAAGCAACTAATTTGCATCAAATGAACCAAACTGCCAGAACTATTGTATTCAAAGTGCTTTTGACTCTGAAAAGAGACTCTATCTAAATTCGATCACGGGGGCCCATGTCCATCATCTCTCTGAGACGCCACAGTAGTAACTGATTATGATTATGAGCAATCGGAACATAAGAATGGCCATACTGGGTCAGAACAATGGTCCATCTAGCCCAGTATCCTGTCTTCTGACAGGGGCCAATACCAGGTGCTTCAGAGGGAATGAACAGAGCAGGTAATCGTCAAGTGATCTATCCCATGTCACCCATTTCCAGGGCCGCCCGGGGGGGTGGGGGGAGGGCAAGTGGGGCAATTTGCCCCGGGCCCTGAAGGAGGCCCCATGAGAATATAGTATTCTACAGTATTGCAACTTTTTTTTATGGAACAGGCCCCTGAAATTGCTTTGCCGCAGGCCCTCTGAATCATCTGGGTGACCCTGGATGGGAGGAAAGTCTATGGATACCGGGACACGGGCGCTGAGGTGACACTGGCCCAGTCCGAGGTGGTAGCTCCAGATCAGGTGATGCCCAACACCTATCTGACCCTGACAGGGGTGGGTGGGACCCCATTCAAGGTGCCCGTGGCAAAGGTACACTTGAAATGGGGGGACAAGGAGGGCCCCAAAGAAGTGGGGGTGCACCACCATTTACCCACTGAGGTGTTAATGGGGGGAACATGGAGAACTGGCCAAGCAACCCCAGGGTGCCCCGGTCGTGAGCCATAGCCCGAGCCTGCAAGGGACACTGTGCCCTGACCTCGGGGAGCAGGACCCTACTCTGATGGGGAGGGAATGCCCAGAGACACAGCTCAAGGAGGCTGTGACTTCAGAGCCAGACGGTGAGAGAGAGCAGGTCTCCATCCCTGTCCCAGTGGCTGAGTTCCAGGCCGAGTTGCAGAAAAATCCCTCCTTGTGGAAGATAAGGGACCTGGCTGACCTCAGTGTGGTACAGACCATGTGGGGAGGTTGCTGGAAAAGGTTCCTGTGGGAGCAGGGGTTCCTGTACCGAGAATGGGTTTCCCCAGGGGAAATGGAGTCATGGGGAATCAGGAGGCAGCTGGTGGTACCCCGGCAGTATCGCTGCCAGCTGCTGTGCTGGGCCCATGACATTCCCCTCTCAGGGCACCAGGGAGTCTGACGTACCCAGCAGAGGCTGCTACGGAACTTTTACTGGCCTGGGGTCTTTACTACTGTCCGACAGTACTGCCGATCCTGTGACCCCTGCCAGAGGGTGAGGAAGGCCTGAGACAAGGGGAAAATGGCTTTAGGACCCTTGCCCAGCACAGAGGAACCTTTCCAGAGAGTGGCCAAGTCAAAAGGGGGGCTCTTAACCAAGAGAACCTGAATCTCAGCCCTCCAGACTGGACCACTGGGAAAAGATCCCATCCCAGTTTGAACCCCCAGGAGTATTGGGGGGAGGGGGGAAATGACACAGGCTGCATAAGCCTTCCCACCTGCAGACTACGAGTGCCCTTGAGCACACCCAACTTAAAGGGGGGCGTGAAACTGGAAGGGCCTGGTGTAATTCTCCCCCAGGAAGGGGGAGGGATGATGGGGCATCCATGGGAATGTAGGTAGGTTTGAACTTCCCCAGGTCACTGGCTGAAGTGACCCTGCTCAATTTGGTCTCGAAGGGGGGAGAGATGTGATGAAGTGGGAATGTTCTTGCTGTGTTATGTGAATGCTGAGTGGGGGAGTATTGACCTGGGAAGGTTGCAGGGGAGTGGGGCTGGGACGTGCCTTGGGGAAGGGAGCATATCTGAGCACGTAACCTGAGAACCAGGAGGGGGGTTGGAGGCCAGGTGACACCTCTGCCCTGGAAAACTGGACAAAGGCTGGAGGAGGAGCTGGGGGGAGACTGAGTGAGAGGCTGGAGGGAGTTTCAGTTTGAAGCTGGCTGGGAAATGGAGAGGGGCTCCCCGACGGGGCTTGGGCTTCCCAACAGGGCTGTGGCCTCTCTGGGGGCCCCAGATGGACCTAACTAAAGGGGGTCCTGTTGTCTATAGCGGCAAGACCTGTTTTGACCTGTGTTCCTGTCATCTAAATAAACCTGTTTTACTGGCTGGCTAAGAGTCCCGTCTAACTGCAAAGAGAAGTGGGGGTGCAGGATCCTGTGGCTTCCCCAGGACCCCGCCTGGGGGGGACTCGCTGTGGGAAGTGCACGGAGGGGCATACGCTGAATGCTCCAAGGAGAGACCCAGGAGGTGAAGCCGTGTGAGCTTCTTGCCCTGGAGACAGTCTGCTCCAAGGGAGAGGAGGCTCCCCAAAGTCCTGACTGGTTTTGTGGGGAGCAGTTCCAGAGCATCGCCCGGGGACTCCATAACGGTTTACAATGCAAATACTTGATGTAACTACACCATGGGGCTCCGGTGATGTGATAAGTGAGATCAGCATCTGACCAGCATTTCTAAACACCAAACACATTCGCATCAACTTCACATCTGTTCTAACAGTGGGAACACACTGGTGAGCCAGCCTGGTTCCTGGCTCTGCATTTGTCAGTGTTCAGTGAGGCCTGGGGGCCTTGGCATGAGCTGGCTCCTGGTCTGCCAGCAGCACAGGGCCTTGCTGCTTCCTCAGCCTCTCACGCCGAGTCCCTCCTTGCGGAGGTCAATGGCACTGAGGCCATAGGTGCTGACGTCTGCTGGTGCCGGTGGGTGCTGCCCCCCCCGCGCCTGGCCCTGCCCTCACTACACCCCAGCCCTACCCCCTCCCACTCATGCCCTGCCCCCATTCGAACCCCTTCCCCAAAGTCCCCACCTTAACTCTGCCCCCTCCCTGCCCCTATTCCAACCCCTTCCCCAAATCCCTGCCAACCTCCACCTCCTCCCCTGAGCGCGCTGCGTTCCCGCTCCTCCCCTTCCCTGCTGGAGCTTGTTACGCTGGCAAGCACTGGGAGGCAGGCAGAGGAGTGGAGACGCGGCCCGCTCGGGGAAGAGGCAGAGGTGGAGGTGAGGTAGGTCGGGGGGAAGCTTGGCTGACAGTGGGTGCAGAGCACCCACTAATTTTTCCCCTGGGTGCTCCAGCCCCGGAGCACCCACAGAGTCAGCGCCTATGACTGTGGTGGACTGGAGTCCCATTCCTCCAGTCCCCCTTTGTCCTCTCCCAATGCGGCGTGAGGGCCTTCCCTGCAGCTCCTACCAAATGGATCCAGAGGCTGCTGCCCCAAGTGCCCTGCCCCGAGCACCCCATCCCTTCCCTCTGCACCTTGTTAGCCCATTACAGCGCCCTCGCCAGGGGTTCCCTGTGCGTGCCCCCCCCCGGGGCTGCAGGCCTATTGGGCAGGTGGGATGGCAGCCCCCCCTTTCCTCCCCCCGGGTGCTGGGACTCAGGCCTAGGAAACATTAAACCCTGCACAGCTGGAATGGGGAAGGGGTTGGTTGCCATGGAGCTGGGGGTATTCATGCTGGGCTGTGGCTCTGCTGAGGTTAGTGGGGTGCTCCAGAGAGTTCAGGCTCGGCCGGAGCTGTAGGCTGTCCCCCAGGTCTCCTGGCAGCCTGTCTGTGGGTGCGCACCTTGGGGGCAGGCCTGCCCCTCACCCTGGTGCTGGGGCTGACGTTCCTCTCTATCCTCCACCCCACCCCCCAACAGGACGTCAGCCTTTACTTCATGCTGTGGGGCTGCCTGCACGTCTACCAGCGCCTGCCCGACAAGGCGGAGGACGTGTGCCGCGTCCTGACGCACCCGGCGGGATGGTGGGCCAGCTGGCTGGGCTGACCGGGGAGCCCCTCATCTTCACCATCAAGGCCAACCGTGACTGCACCTTCCTCAAGATCTCCAAGTCGGACTGGTGTCCCCCTTCCCCTCCTCCTCCTGTGGGCAGGCTCTGCCCGCCTCCCACCCCACTTCCATCTAGACTGGTGGCCCTGCCCTGGCCAGATTGGGGCTGTGTCCCTGTCCCCACCCCCATTAACCAGCCAGTTGGGCAGATGTCTCTTCTGGAGCGTTTTAATTGTGTGTTCCCAATCCGCCGCCCACCCACCTGGCAGCCGCACAGCAATTATCCAAATGGGCTGGCCTGCCCCCTGCCCTAACAGCCAAGCAGCCTGGGGGTCCCCCCAGCCCCTCTCCCATCCCACCCCCAAGAACCGACACCACAGCCAGGAGTAGGGGGGAAGGTGCCTTGTTGAGAAAAGCAGGTGGAGCTGGGGGCAGCGAGCTGTGGGGGGCAGAGTCTCTGGGAGGAAGGGGCTGCTTCTAGGCCTCCTCGGGGGCCAGCTGGTCGAGGGTTTGGACGTCATCCAGGAAGCGCCTGGGGGTCAGGATGTGACTGGAACCTGCGGGGGAGACAGGTGGTTGGCAGCGGTGGGCACAGTGGGGGAGGCATGAGGCTGGCATCACCATCTTCCCCATCCTTGCAGTTGGATCCTGCTCTAGTGCAGGGGGGGAGGAGACAGCCCCTCCTACCCACCGCGGCCTGGCACCGCACCCCTCGTGCCGCTGTACCCTGCATGGCCAGGCAAGAATCCACCCGCTGACAGTGTTCCTCACCCTTGGGTCTTAGAGGGGTGTGTGCAGGGGGTGAGCCATATCCCCATGGGTGTTCCTGGGGGTGTCTGACTGGGCCCCCACACATGGTCCCTGGGCAAGGAGAGCCCTGGGGAGCCAGAGGCCAGGAGATCAGGTGGCTAGATACAGGCCATGTGGGGCCCCCATGCGGGCAGGTGGGGCCAGCACATCTGTTCCCAGGCCCACCGGATGCAGGAGGACAGAGGGTGGCACGGGTGCCCTGTGGGTGCTGGGCAGGTGGTTCTAGGGTGTCCGCCTCCCAGAGGGTCCTGACTGTCCCTGACCTGGGCATTCCAGCCACCCTCCCCCCAGGACTTGCCCCACTCACCGATCACCACGTCCCACTTGCCCTCGCTGGCCTGGGTCACTTCGTAGGCGCAGCGCATCTCAGACATGGACACCCCACCCAGCACGTAGATGATGAGGCGCTGGCCCGTCGGGTTCTCGGCCGCTGGCCTGTTCTTGTGCCAGTGCCTGGAGTGGGGGCTGGAGGGAGAGAGGGGCAGTGTGGATACCAGGGGCTCGCTGAGGGATGCCAGATGGAAGGGCAGGGCCCCGAGGAGGCTGGGGGGCAGGCCCTGCCCAAGGCCGTGGGACAGGAGACCCAAAGCAGGCAAGAGGGAGTAGGGGAGGGTGGCACCTGCCCTGGGCTGGGGGTGCTGTCTAAAGCTGGGCCAGTCCCTTTCCTCCATCCTGGGCCCTGGTGTGCTGAGGGACTGCTGGGGGGCGGGAGACATGCTGAGAGGGGTCCAGGGCTCCAGGCTCTTGGGCACCCCCTCCCCTGTAGAGGGCCGGGTCCTGGCCACGCACTCCCAGGCACAGAGGCTCCTACACCCTGGGGGGGAGGGGGGAGGATGTCAGGGCTCTGCCCCCCACAGCCCAGCCAGGCTCAGCCTTACCTGACAGCAGCCTGGGAGCTGGTGGAAGGGACCGGGTCTGAGACGAAGGGCCACAGCTCCCTGTCCAGTCTGTCCTCAGTGATGTCCTGGTGGGGAGGGCAGGGGGAGGGCAGGTCAGCAGGGGCCAAGCAGCAGGAACCTTGGACCTGGTGGCCAAGCCAGGCCCCACTGGGGGGAAGGGCTGGGACAGCTCCTCACTGAATGATTGACAGTCCCTGGGGGGAGCAGCCTGGGGCCCCCTTTCTGGGGTGGCGCATGGGGAGCCAGCAAAGAGCACACGGACTCCTCCAGTGATGCCCCCCCATCTCCCCACATCCCCCTCAGCTGCTCAGTGCCCTGCTGTGAACTCCCCACCCCTCCATCATTATGGGGAGGGCAGAGACCTCCTGCAGCTGGATCCAGGGCCCCTCACTTGGGGGGGGAGGCTGCCCTCAGTGCCCTTTCCCTGCTGCAGGCAGATCCAGGCCCTGCCTCTTGCCCCATGAGGTGTGTCCCAGCCACGCGGGGGCCCAGGCTGTGATACATCCGAATGCCACATAATAGGGGCTTTTACATGAATCCGCTGCGTTGACTTGGACAGGGAAGCTTAAGGCCTGACGAGCTGCGGCTGGCGCTTGGGTGGGGGCAGCGCCCCTGATTGGATTAGGCATGGGATTGAGGCTACCGCAACTGCCTGCTCCAAAATCCCACAGGAGGAACCATCACAGCGCTGGAACAGGGGCCTGGGAGCCTCCCGCCTGTGATCTACCAGGGACAGGAGCTCGGGCTAGGGGGTTAATCCTTGGCCTGGAGGATCCCCAAGCCAGTAGGCTGAAGGCAACTAAATGTGCTCCCCTCACCCCCTTGAGGAGTGCCCCACAGGGCAGGGCGACGAGGGGCTCAGGCCCCAGCAAGCGTGGGGGGAAGGAGCGACCATGTCACCTCTCACAAACTAAGCAGGTTTGGACTCAGGCAGCGCTTGGATAGGAGACCTCTAAGGAAAAGCCACTGGGTGCTGGGGGGTGCTAGTGAGTCAGCAGAGGGTGCTCTGTGACCCCAGTGCGGCACTAGGGGGCGCTGTACTTCAGGGAGTGGGGGGGAGGGCTCAGCAGGGGGCGCTCTCCCTGGCAGTCAGTGCTGGTCCCAGTGCGGCGCTAGGGGGCTCTGTACTGCAGGGAGTGGGGAGGCTCTGCAGGAGGCGCGCTCCCCGGTCAGTCAGTGACCAGTACTGTGCTGCAGGAGTTCGTTTTTCAGATGAACGACAAACAGCTGCTCCTCACTGGAGGTTAGGCCAAGGACCCTGCCGGCCATTCAGATTCCAGTGCCAGCCATGACAGTGTGCTGCCTGGATCCCCTGCACTTCCAGCCCTACACACTGATCACCTGCTGCCCTAGACTCAGGCAGTGCTGCTGTGCGGCTGTTAACAGCTGCCTGCCACTCCTCAGGAAGAATTCAGCCCCGGTGAGGGACCCCTGTATAAAACGCCCGTGCCCCCCACCAGAGGTGGCAGCATCTCAGCACCGGGTAAGACAACTCCCCAACACTCGTCTCTATGATTTAAGACCCCGAAGGATGGCAGCAGGAGAGGGCTCTCTGGTGAGCCCCTCACATGGCTAGAGCCTTGCACAGATACAAAAATGTGGATTTGCATCAGCCCGCGATCCACGAGCCCAGTGGTCTCCAAACTTTTCTGATCGCACACCCCCTGCCGCGCTGGCTCCACCATTTGTGCCAAAGCAAAAAAAAAAAAAAAAAAGCCCTGTGGACTCCCAGCCGAAGCGCCTCTCCTGCCGCGCACCCCCAAGGATCCTCTTGCGCACCCCACTTTGGAGACCACTTCACTAGCCGTCTTTTACCTGTATCCACATCCTCACCAGCAGCAGGATGCGCTCACAAGGGATAGCGGGGGGGTGGGGGGAGGGGAAGGAGGTCTTGCAGGGAAGACGCAGCGCGAGGGTGGGGACTGAGGTTAAGGGGCAGCGTGGAGGAGGCAGGGTCTTGAGGAGAAGGGGTAGCATGGGGGTGGGTGTCAAGAAGGGGCAATGTGGGGGCGGGGTCTCGAGGAGAAGGGGCAGTGTGGGGGTGGGGTCTCAAGAAGGGGCAGCGCGGGGGCGGGCTCTCGAGAATGGGCAGCGTGGAGGGGGTGGGGGCAGCATGGAGGGGGTGGGGGCTGGGGGGAAGGGGTGTCTTATCAAGTGATGTTTCTGGGGGGCCACGAGCGATGGTACACGACAGCAGCAGAGCATATTGCATCACAGGGGGTGGAGGGGTGGGGCGCTGGTATGGTGACCAGACAGCAAGTATGAAAAATCGGGACAGAGTGTGGGGAGTAATAGGTTCCCATATAAGAAAAAGTCCTGAATATCGGGACTGTCCCTATAAAATTGGGACATCTGGTCACCCTTGGTGCAGGGGCCCCACCCGCTCCAATCCCAAATCCTGCTGCCCAGGAGCTGGTGGGGACGCTGGTGCTGCTCGACCTGCAGGACAGGAAGCAGCGCAGTGGGGCAAATGGGTGCCGGACAGCCACTGGCTGCTGGCTGGCGGCCCCGAGCGCGCTGCGCCCCCCGGGCTGCATGAGCCGGATGCTGTGGGCCAGGCGCTGCTGGGGAGTAGAGACTGACCTGGTTGTCTCTGCAGCCGATCCACTATCTGCAGAAATGGTGCGCGGATATGCAGGGCTCTACACATGGCTGACCCCAAACCAGCCCCACCCCCTTGGGCCCAGCCTGCCAGGTGTGACCCCCCACCCCCAAGGCCAGGAAGCAGATGGCCAGGTACCTCCATGACGTCCTTGAGCCTGGGGGTCCAGCGGGAGAGGTGGTAGGTGGACTCCAGCCGCACCTTCCTCTTGGGTTGCAGCTGCCCACTCTGGGGGAGGACGGGAGAGGGGGTGAGAGGCAGCAGGGAGGGGGTGCGGGGTGGGAATGGGGGCAGACAGGGAGAGCGCGGCCTATCTGAGTCGCTCCAGCCGGGCTGGCAGGGGAGAGGCAGAGAAAAGAACAGAATGGATCACTGAGCGAGAGAGAGAGGAGGGGAGAGAGACTGGTGGGAGGACAGAGCCGCTTCACCCCATGCAGTGGTCACCAGCTCCAGCTCCCTGGCGATCTGAGGTCCTGACTCCCAGGGTCCTCTGCAGGGGCAGAAGGGGTCACCCCAGATGGGGAGTAACTCAGGGGTCACCCTCATATGGGGAGGGCATCACCCCACTGTACAGGGGCAGAGGCCACCTCTGTGGTGGGAGTAGGTCACTGCCATAGGGGGACACCCCCAGGATGTCCTGGGCTCCCCTGTGCAGCACAGATCTGCCCCTTGGCATGGGTACAGCTACCGGCCCCTGGCCCCAGTCCCTTACCCCAGGCATGAAGGAGGTGCCCAGGCGCTCCATGTTGTAGATGATGTCACCCTGCTGCTGGATGCTGGCATGCTGGATCAGCCTGCTGATGGCCTCCGCGCTCACACCTGCATGGGGAGAGACAGGTCAGCGCTAGCACCCCTGGGACGCACCCACAGCCCAGGCACATTCAGTCTGTGGCCCAGGAGTCCTAGTTCCCTGATCAAATCCTGAGATCCTGCTCTTCCCACCCCTCTCAGAGCTGGGGATAAACCCAGGAGTCCTGGCTCCCAGCCCCCTTCTAACCACTAGACCCCACTCCCCTCTCAGAGCTGGGGGTAGAACCCAGGAGTCCTGGCTCCCAGCACCATCCGCTCTAACCCACTGGATCCCACACAGTTAATGATTGAATTCAGGTTCTTGCTGCTCCTGCCTCCACAGGTTCTCTCAGCGCTGGGGGCAGGGGTCTCTCTAGCTCCCCCCGGCAGTGCAGTGGGAGCCCCCCTCCCCCTGATCTGGGCTCCCCCTTCTGCGGCCAGTCAGGTGCAGTGTCAGAGCCATGGTCTGGCTCTTTAAGGCTGTGAGGCCTTGAGCTGGAGGGAGGGCAACCCCCCCAAACCATTTACTGCTGCTTAGTGCAGAGGGGGAGGCCTGGCAACTCCACAGCACCCCCTGGCCAGGAAACTGGGCAGCCAGAGGAGCCACATGAGGGCACCTGGCCTGGGCAATGGGCGCAGGGGCAGTGCCTGAGCAGGGTTACAGGAAGGGCCCCGGAGCAGGGCCCTGCCCCACCGAGCCAGCATGGGGCAGGAACCGATGGGGGACGAGGGACTGTGCCAATGTCAGGGTCAGGGAGGTTCCCCAGGCCCTGGTGAGCTGGGGGAAGGGGCTGGATGCAGCAAGAAGCAGGGAGCTGGTCCAGGGAGGACACAAGGGGTGGGCAGGGAACTGGTCGCAGGGGGCTCAGAGGCAGAACATGGTGTCTGAACAGCCTGCAGGAAGCAGGGCCGCCCAGAGGATTCTGGGGGCCCGGGGTCTTCGGCAGCGGGGGGCCCTTCCGTTCCGGGACCCGCCGCCAAAGTGCCCCGAAGACCTGCGGCGGGAGCCCCCCCGCCGCCGAATTACCGCCGAAGCGGGACCCGCCGCCCGGCCTTCGGCGGTAATTCGGTGGCGGGGGGGGGTTCCCGCCGCGGGCCTTCTGGGCACTTCGGCGGCGGGTCGCGGAACAGAAGGGGCCTCCCGCCGCCGAAGACCGGGCTGCACTTCGACAGCGGCGGGTCCCGCTTCGGCCCCCCCCGCCCGGCCCCGGGTCCCGCTTCTCCCCCCCCCCCGCTTGGCCCCGGCCGTCGCGTCTTCCCCCCCCCCCCCCGGCCCCGGCCCTGGCCTCCGCTTCTCCCCCCGGCCTCGGCCTCTTACCGAGCACGTCGCCGGCAGGGCCTGAGCTCCGTCCCGCTCAGAGCCGCGTGGTGAGGGAGCGGGGATGTGAGCTCCACGCCGACCGGAGGCAGCTGCCCCGCCCCCTCCCCACGGCGTTCTGAGCGGGGCGGGGCTCAGGCCCCGTTGGAGCTCCCAGCCCCGCCCCCTCACCACGCGGATCGGGGCGGGGCTCAGGGGCTCGGCCGGAGTCTCGGCGCTTGATGCGCCGAGGCTCCAGGAGAGGGGCGGAGGCGGGAGCCCTGGCAGGAAGGGAGGGATGTTCCCCCTCCCTGCAGAGAACGGGCCGGGGGCCGCTCAGGGTGTGTGTCGACATCCCCCCAGTGCTGCCCCCTGCAGGCCTGTGGCGTTACCGTTGTTCAAGATGTAGAGCAGGATGATACGGAGCTTGTCGTAGGCCGGCACGCTGGGGTCCAGCAGGACGGGCACGATGATCTTCACGGGGTTCTTGATCTTCTCCCCATCCACATCCATCCCCATGGCCAGGTCCTGGGGGGTGAGGGAGGTGCACACACAAGGCCCAGGTCAGGCCGCTCCGCTTCCTCCCACCCCCGCAACAGGATGGGAGACGCGATGGCCCCATGACCCACAGCTCGTCTACCCCCTGTGCCAGGGCCCCCTCCTCCCTGGGGTCGGCTCCCCCTGGGGTGCGCAATGTGCCTCCAGAGAGTAACCTGAGCCCCATGTCCCCTTTCTGCACCCCCGGTGCTGCATGGTGGGGCTGGCCCTGGCTCCAGCGAGCCTGTGGGTCTGAGACCCCTTTCTCCGGGCTGAGTCATGAGCCAGACTCTGCCTCCCAGCCAGGCTCTGACCACAGACCCACCTGCTCCACGCCGCACAGCTTCTCCACCGATCCTTTGAAGTGCCGCATGCAGTGCTCAGCCAGGTTCAGGTGTGTGGAGTACTGCGGGGAGAGACCGGGGCACGGGGGAGTTTACCGCATCACCGGCTGGTCCAGAGCACCTGCACCCCCCAACCCCCAAGGAGGGCCCCTCAGCCAGAGGGGCAGCCCCAACCGGCTGTATAAGGCCAGTATATAGGGATTGTTTTGCCCAGCACTGATGTGCAGCCACCTCTGGGGTGGAGCGGGGCAGCTGGAGGGGAGGATCAGGAGGAGGAAGCAGCTTCCAAAGCAGCCCACGGTTTCTCTGTTAGTCACCACGAGGCTGGGGGCTTGGAGACCAGCAGGTGTCGGGGTACCTGTGCCAGTGGCCAGGAGCTTTCCGTTGGCACATGGCCCAGTGGCACCAGGAGTGGCTCCAACGGGCTAGTTTGGAAGCCCACCAAGGCCCTCTCCCGAGAGCTGCAGCAGCAAGGCGTGGGCATTACCCAAGGGCTGCCATTGCTGGGGCATTGCTACTGCCCATGGTGCCACACAGCACCTGGGGGGGAAATGGCTCTGCCCGATGGGACAGGTCAGCAGCTCTCATCAGGCAGTAAAGTAGAGTGCCCCCGAGTGCCCTGCTCCCCAGAGAGTCCCTACTGTGCCTCACCAGCCCCACAGAGCACCCTGCCCCCCATTACCCCACTGAATGCCCTGCCCCCTGCCCACTAACAGCTCCAGCGCCGTTACCTTGTTCAGCTCTTTCTGGTACTGGGGCAAATTTTTCACCATCTGGGACAGGTCCTCGATGTTGGCCTGGAGGGAAGCAGTGGTGAGATCCCGGCCCCTCCCAGCACATGGAACCCCCTACCCCTGCAGGGCAGAGGCCTCGCCTGGGCCAGGGCGGGTCACTCAGGCCACACATGGCTGTGGCTTGGGTTAGACCTGCTTTTCCCAGGCGAGCTGGAATGAGATGGGAGCCCCACAACCCGAGCGCCCCTGAGGTGTAAAGCGGCAGCAGGCCGCGGAGATGCCAGGTCTGGCTCCCTGCAGCTCTCCCTGCGCGGCCCCGATCCTGCTGTCTGACCCCGCCCCATGGGCCCCTGCCCTCCCCCACTGTGGGGAGCTCCAGAGCTCTGGCTGGGGGGCAGGGGGCTCCACATATACTTCTTAGCCCGTTACAGGTAAACCCTGGGAGCAATGGGACAGCCCCCCCCCCCGCCAAGGCCTCCTGGGGCAGCAGAGCAGCCCCTCCTCCCCATCAGTGGCAGTGGGATGGGTCCCCCAGTCCCGGACTCCCCCACCGCACCTTGTCCATGGTCAGCCTCTTGCTCTCAG
This sequence comes from Mauremys mutica, assembly GCF_020497125.1. NCBI lineage: Eukaryota > Metazoa > Chordata > Testudines > Geoemydidae > Mauremys > Mauremys mutica. The sequence goes on along the minus strand of NC_059091.1, from coordinate 13,248,011 downwards.
AGAAGGTGTGCAGCAGCTCCGTCACCTTCCTGCAGCAGGGAGAGGGGTCAGGCCGGAGCCAGGCACTGCCTTCAAGGTAGGGGCGCCCTGTCCTATGCTACAGGGGATAGAGTCCCCATCCCACGGGCACCAGGGTTTTTTGCCTCGAGAGCCTCATATGGGGCCGGGGGAGTGTGGGGGGCTCTTCCCAAGTTACTCCAAGGCAGAGAGTTCAGTGCACCTCTGGGGGCTCCTGGCGCCTTGCTGGGTGGGTCTGGGGGCAGCAGCAGGCCCAGTAGGAGGTCGGTGAAGGACTCCCTCAAGGGGGCTGTGAGGCGCATGGGGAGATCCTAGGATCGGGGGAAGACAGTGTCCAGGGGGATCTCCGAGAGGAGGTGCAGACAGTGGCTCTGGAAGGGAGCGCTCAGGGGTCCTTTGGGGAGAGGGGCTGGGGCCAGGGGGTCTCAGCACTCAAAAAGGAGCATGTCTGAGGGACGGGCCCCAGCACTGGGTGGGAGGGGGAGGGGGAGTCCTGGCAGTGAGCAGGAGAGGGGTGTGTTGCGGGGGGGTGTCCCTGCACTGGATGGGAGAGGAGTGTATCCAACGGGGAGCGGGGTTCCAACACTGGGTGGGAAGGGAAGGGGAGGGGTGTGTCTGAGGGGGCCCCAGGGTGGGGAGGTGTGTGTCTGAAGGGGCAGATGGGGGAAGTCCCAGCACTGGAAAATAGGGGGAGGAGTGTGTCAAGGGGGTGGGCTGTCCTGGCACTGGGTGGGAGAGGTGTGTTCGAGGGGAGAGGTTCTTGCAGTGGGTGTGGAGGGGAGGGGTGTGCTGAAGCATGGGGGTGGGTAGCAGATCCCAGCACTAGGCATTGGTTGGGGCACAGAGCGGTGTATCCTGGGGGGAGGGGGAGATGGGTTCTGGCCCTGGGTGGGGCACGGTGGGGAGTGTCCAAGGGATGGGTCGGGCACTGAGGGGCGTGTCAGGGGCAGGGCTGAGCGCGCTCACTTGGAGACGTCAGCGATGTGCATGTGGCGTAGCTGCACCCAGAGTTCGTCGTCTTCGTCCAGCAGCGCCTCCTTCTCCCGTGAGTCGCTGGTCCCCGTCGTCTCGTACCTGCGGGGGAGGGGAGACGGGGTCAGGCTGCGGCACCCCTCCCCCAAGCCTGGGGGCTGCAGAGCAGTGCAGGTGCCTGGGACACATCCCCCCCAGCCCGCCTGAGGAGGAGTGCGGGGTGCCCCCTGCTGGCAGCCAGGCCCTACTTGTAGGTGTCGTTCTCGATGCTGAGCAGGTCGTAGGCCATGGCCTGGTAGGTGAGCTCGTGCAGCAGTGGGGATACCAGGTCGAAGCTCCGGTCCACAATGAGCAGCTGAGAGCGGGCTTTGTCGGGGCCCTGGGGCAAAGGAGAGAGAGACCCGTCACCCCCTGCTCTGGCGGAGGGGTCCTGGCTTGGCTTACATGGCACAATCCAATGGGCCCTGGTGGCCTGAAACTTCACCACTCGCCCTCTCTGCGGCCCAGCTCCCAACCCCAGGGGAAAGCCAAGAGACACCCCCCAAGCTAGCTGGGACATACCCTGGGGTCCTGACCTGACCGGCAGGGAGAGCTCCCCACCCAGCTGTGCTGCAACGCCCCCTGCAGGGATGGGCCACCTGCCCCTCGTGCAAATAGCAATGCCCCCCTCCCCCAAGCATGCTCTCTGCTCGTGCCTCTCCACCAACGGGAGCATGCCCCTTTCAAGGCAGCCCCCCAACTACCCCCTGCCCCATATGCTGTGTGGGGGCGGGGGGAACTACACCAGAAGGCCCTGGCTAGTCTATCATTAACCAACACCAGGCCCAGAGACTCTTTGATACAAGGTCCCAGAGGGGGACAATGGGATGTTATCCCGATGCCCCACCTTGCATCTGAGCTGGGACCCCATGTGAGCCTCTAGCTCCCCGCTCCCAGCCTGGGTGGCCCCCAGCATCCAGTTGGACAGAGACCACTCAAATGGTCAGCATCTCAGACCCACATCATGGGCGGGCTGGCCCAGCCCCTGCTCCCTGCCTGATCAGCATGCACTGCCCTCTTGGCGCAGCAGGTGGCGATAGGAGACCAGCCCTGCGCTCCCACGGCGGACGGCTCTGAAACCAGCTCCAGCAGCCCCAGTGGAACCCAAGCCCACCCAGGAGCACCTCAGCAAGGGGCTGCGTCTGCTCTTCGCTGGGTAGCACAGACAGTCTGGGGAGCGGGGAGCGGAGACGTACAGCCCCTGACGCTTCCCCAACTGTCCCACCTCAGTACATGGCCCGATTTTCAGCCACACTTGGAAGCAGAACCTTGGACCAGTCACCACCCACTCGCTGGCAGGTCTCCACAGACTCTGGGTAAATGGGTTGAGGTTAGGGTGACCAGATGTCCCGATTTTATAGGGACAGTCCTGATTTTGGGGTCTTTTTCATATGTAGGCTCCTATTACCCCCCATCCCCGCCCTGATTTTTCACACTTGCTCTCTGGTCACCCTAGTTGAGGCTGACGGGGAGGTGCCTCTCTTGGAGGAGTATCTGGCCCCCACCACTGTAGCACTATCATTGCTTCATCCTGCCTCCCCCCAAACCATGCACGTGGGGCTGGGCAGGGCTGTCACCCCATTGCAGAGGAGAATGGAGGCCCAGAGAGGCTGGGTGACTCACCCAAGGTCACACAGGGAGTCTGTGGCAGAGCAGGGACATGACCCCAGAGCTGAAGCCATCATTGCTCTCCAGACCTACCCAGCCTGGGTGGGTTGCTATGCCCCCCACCTCTGGACTCTGCTCACACCTTTGCCAGTTAGGCTCTGCTGGAGGGATACCCGACTGCAGATGGGGCCTGGCTTAACCATCGGGTCACCCCACCTTGCCCAGAGCAGAAGGGTTTGAGTCAGCACTCCCGGCCCTGCGGTGGCCGAGCTGTCTGGATTCTATTGATGGGGGCTGGGCAGTCAGGACTCCTGGCTCCTATTCCTGCCTCTGCCACCTACTCCTGGCACGCTGGTCCATGCCTCAGTTTCCCCCGGGTAACATGGGGATAGTGCTTACACCTGTGACAGGGAGGCTTGGCAAGAGCCTCAGGAATATCCCTGGGGGGATTCACAGGAGTAAGAACAGCAGGGTGTGCACGGAGCAGGACTTTGTCCTCCCCAGCACCGCCCAGCTCCTGAGAATAGCACAGATCAGACAGGGGCTGCAGGCTGGAGCCAGCTCTGCTGCAGCAAGTAGCTCCGGTGGTTAACAAGCATGCTGTCAATCCCTTCCCTGTGTAGACGGTTTGGGCAGCCAGGTGTGCGCGAAGCCGTTGCTTGCTTCTCAGCCCTCCCAGGCTTCCCGCGTGAACAGCTGATTTGCGGGAAGCGGGCGGGGGGGGGGCGAGAAACGGGGCGGAGCACAGGTGAGCTGGGGCTGGGGTGGGGAGCTGGAGCACCCACGGGGTCGGCGCCTAAGGTGCCACTTTTAGGTAATATACTGAGGGGGAGCGGCTGCTCCCCCCAAACTAAGCTCTTGGGTCACTTAAACTTACCAGTTGTTAAATTTAGAAGCCCTTTTAGAACTGGTTTTCCCGCACAGGACAACCGGTTCTAAAAGGGCTTCTAAATTTAACAACTGGTTCCCGCGAACCGCCTCCAGCTCACCACTGTGTCTACATGTAAACCGCTGCAGCTGCGCCGCTTCAGTGACGCCGCCTTTCTCATGCCCCCGAGCGACGCAGTTACACCGACCCAATTGCCTCGTGTAGACCAGGCCTCAGTCTGACCTTGGTCAGTTCTCAGGCGAGAGCTCCCAGCTTCCCTCACTTATCCCCCAGCTCAAACCTTCCCAACTCTGTGTTCTCGAGCTGGGGGCCCTGCTCCGATTCCCTGCTGGGAGCATCCAGCCAGGAGCCCTTGGAGCTGGCACGGTCTTTCTGGCTCCCAAGCTGATCTGGGTTGGATTCTCTTCATTTCACCAAGACAGGGAGGTGACAGCCCCTCACACACCATGATTCTTACCTTCCCTGAGAGTCCTTCCCCCCCATGCCCCGCCAGAGAAGCCATGTAACATATAGGGGAAACTGAGGCACACATCAGCTTCATAAAAGATATTACAAACATTCCCAGTTGGCCACAGGTGCACAGTCTCCCAGCAGCTCGGCAAAGGCTGGAAGCAAGAGCAGAAACAACAGGAGGGAGAGATCTGGGCAGGCTTTGTATTTTACATCACTTTGCTTCTCCTAGGGGGACAGGAACCTCTGAGTTTCTTGTGCGAGAATCCAGGGCGGGGTGGGTTTGCAGCTCCCCTCTGCTGGGGGTGGGACGGGGACGGCAGAAGCTGGGGGAAGCCCACAGGCCAGGGCTGACTTGTGGCTAAGGCTCAGGAGAGCTGGGTTCTAATCCTGCTCTGGCAGACTCCCTGCATGCCTCAGTTTCCCATCTGTAACACAGGCTACCCCGCCTCCCCTGGGAGGCTGAATTCACTAGTGAGGTTCCGATACCGTGGGGATGGGTGTAGGAGCACACACAGACAGGAGTGTCCAGGTGTGGAAGAGGCTCCGTGTGCAAAGCTTAGTTCTGTGATCAAACAGCCCTGTTTATAAACAGAGAGATTGTGCTGGGCACACACTTCCCCAGGCGGTGCCTCGGTTTCCCCATCTGTACAGAGGAGATAAGGACACTGGCCTTTGTAGAGCACTTTGAGATCTGCCCAGGGCCAGTGTTAGAGAAGGGCTGGGGCCATTAGTCCCCACACAGGGAATGCTATTGTTCTGCCAACCCCTCAGGATCTCCAAGCAGGTCTAGACCCCACCCCTCCCCCAGCCAGGATCTCCGAGCAGGTTTGAAATCGCTCCTCCTTCCTTCTACTTCTCATGTGCTCCCCCCGCGGCTCTGTCCCAGGGCGAGGGCACGGCCGGCACAGCTCACTCACCTCTCCCATGCTGGGCTCGTATTCCTTGAACACCTTGAGTTTGGCCAGCACAGCACGAGCCAGGTCGAAGTTCTCTTCATGGTCCCTGCAGCAAAGACAAACCCTATGGGTCAGAAACCTCTCCTCCCGCAGGGGCACACACACTTCCTGTAGGAGATGACCAGGTACCCTTCTCCCGCTGGGCACACTCACTTCCTGTAGCGGATGGCCGGGTACCTCCCGGGCACACTCACTTCCTATAGGGGATAGCTAGGTACCCCTTTCCCCGGGCACACTCACTTCCTGAAGCAGATAGCTGGGTACCCCTTGTCACAGTGTGGGGGAGACAAGGCCCTGCACCCCCGGCTTCCTGTGACTCACCATGACTCTCAGCCAGCCAGTAAAACAGGTTTGTTTAGTTGACAGCAACACAGTCCAAGACAGGTCTTTCAGTACAGACAACAGGACCCCCTCAGTCAGGTCCATCTTGGGGGCGCCAGGGAGGCCATTTTCCCAGCCAGCTCCAAACTGAAACTCCCTCCAGCCAGTCTCACCCAGCCTCCCCCCCCGACTCCTCCTCCAGCCTTTGTCCATTTCCTGGGTAAAGCTCCTGGCTCCAACCCCCCTCCTTGTTCTCAGGTTACATGCTCAGGTATCTGGCCTCAAGGAAAGTCTCCCATCCCCAATGCAGACAGTCCCAGCAAAACTCCCCTGCAACCTGCCCAGGTCAATACTCCCCTCTCCCTGCTGCATCACAGGCACCCACGCAGTATTCAGAGAAAACATTAAGAACATTCCCACTTCGTCACACCCCTTCCCCCGGCACACTCACTTCCGGTAGCGGATGGCTGGATACTCCTCCAGGGTTTCACACAACGCGGCAATCTGCTCTGCCAGCATCTCCTGCTCCTTCTTCTTTTCCAAGGAGCGGTAGGGGCTGAACCAGATGTGGAAGGTCTGTGGCCTGTCCAGGGAGTACACCTAGGGGGCGAGGGGAGCAGAGATCAGACCCTGGTGCCAACTGCTGGCAGCCAGGCCAGCTATGCCCCACACCACGCCCCTACGATGCGCTGTTGGACCAGACCAGCCTGGCAGAGCTATAGTGAGCCCCTAGTGAGGGAGAGCCCTTTGCCAGAGCCACTCCTGTTGTGGCAGAGGGACAGCGGCCCAGAGATTCATGCACCAGCCTGGGATGAAGACTTTCCGGCTTCAGGTCCTTACTGAGCTGCAGACTCCCAGGTGCCCTCGGGGTGTGTCTCTGCCCTGGAGAAGTCAATGTTGGGGGAGGGGGCTTGGCCATGCTTCTAGTCTGGTGAAAGCCCCAGTGTAGCCACGGGCAAACCTGGCATCAACGCGCGTCTGCTGCTGTCGCTTATTTCACTGGCCAAACAGAACGAGCCATTGGGGCAAACGTGCTTGGACACCAATAAAACAGTATCGGCCATGAAGGGTTTGCTGGCGCAACGGGACGGGTGAACCAGCAAAGCCTCCTGACGGACACTCAGCTTATACCAGCCAGAGCTTCTCTTGGCACAGCTGGCACCGGTACCCCAGATGAAATAAGCTACAGTGGCGAAAGGACTGCTTGGCCAGCATATCGGCATCTACCCAGGGGCTCTGCCACCACAGCTGCATCAGTTACAGGGGGGATTTTTTCTCTCGTCTCCGTGACAAACCCAGACCAACAAAGCTTGTGTGTGTAGACCAGGCTCATGTCGCTCTGTGCCTCAGTTTCCCCATCAATGCAATGGGACTGACAACACAGCCCTCCCCTCAGGGGCATGAGGGGGGAAATCCACTGACGACACAAGGAGGGGATGGGGCGGTTGGGCAAAGGGCAGGCGTGTGGAGTATCGGGCTGTCTTGCAGGCCTGGTATAAACCATCAGTAAGAGCTGGTAAAGCCGGGGAGGCAGGGCCCTCCTCCCCCAGACATCTAAGCCAGCGATTCCCCGTCTCACAGGGTGTGAGCAGCCGGCTAGTCCCTGCTGCCCTGTGCTGGCGATAAACCCAGGGCCCTAGAAGGGAAAGGTTCCCCCCCACCCCCCAGCCACGTTGAACACTAAGGGTGGGGTGTCGTACGTCACCGTCTGCCCCGCAGCCCAGCTCCTCCAAAGCCCGGCCACCCCTCACCTGGCTCTCGTAGGGCAGGAAGGCCACGTTGATGTCCTTGAGGGTTTTGATGGCCTTGGTGACCCGTGACTCCCTCAGCTCCTTGACCAGAGGCTCAGGACAGGCTGCAAGGCAAAGGCAGTGGGTGGGGGTGACAGGCACAGGGCTCAGGACCCCCAGCACAGTGCCGCCCCCCCAGACAAGGCCAGGATGGGCACAGCAGGGGCAGTAGTGCTGCACACCTGTGGGGAACCTGGGCAAGCCAGCAGGGACACACAGGAGTCAATGATGAATCCAGCCCCACCAAACCAGAGTCACGCCGGGTTCTCGCCTTCTGCAGCATCAGCAGTGAGGGGGGGCCATAATCTCTCCTGTGCAGCCCCGTCTCACACCCTCCCTCAGCCCCTCCACAGGGGGAAGTGACTGGAGTGTACAGCTCAGGATGATGCACAAGGAGGAACGGGGACTTGGGCTCCCCCTGCCGCTGTAATGGGCAGGGGCGGCTCTAGCTTTTTGGCCGCCCCAAGCAGTCATGCGCGGGAGGCGCCCCGGAGCCGCGGGAGCAGCGGACCTCCCGCGGACATGACTGCAGAGGGACCGCTGTTCCCGCGTGGCTCGGCTGGACCTCCCGCAGCTGCGGACGGCTCGCGGGTCCGGCGGCTCCGCTTGAGCTGCCGCAGTCATGCCTGCGGGAGGTCCAGCCGAGCCGCGGGACGAGCGCCCCCTCCGCAGTCATGCCTGCGGCAGGTCCGCTCGTCCCGGGGCTCCGGTGGACCTCCCGCAGGCATGACTGCGGCAGGTCCGCCGACCCAGCCTGCCGCCCCCCCCGGCAGCAGGGGACGCCCCCTAGATTTGGCCGCCCTAGGCACCAGCTTGTTTTGCTGGTGCCTAGAGCCGCCCCTGGTAATGGGGAGAAGCAGATGTGACCCTGACACACTGGGTATTCTGGTGGTGTCCCATCCCCCCACCCCAGTTGGGACTGATGGAGCAATGCATGCTGGGAATGGTAGCCAGAGGCCACCTTTCTGGGCGCACGCTGTTAGCCGTGTTGGCTGGAGGCAGGCCCGTGGGGGAGAAGGAGGGGGGAAGGGGTAGGTGGGGTCGTTCGGTCTGGTCTGCTGGGGCACTGGCCTGCTGGCAGAGAGAGACCCCCCACCCCCACTGTGCCGCTGACCAGGCTCCCAGCTGGGGAATCCGCTGCCTCCTGATACTCACGGCTGATGAAGAAGACGTGAGCCGCCTTGTAGTTGAAGGTGGGGGTGCCCTGAAAGTCACTGATCAGAGCCTGCACTGACTGCAAAGGGGGAAGGGGGGTTGTCAGCACCAGCCGAGGCCCCTCCCTGCTTCCCGAAGGGCCCAGCCCATGCCCAGCCCCTGGGGACTCAGGGTCCAGCATGATGCTGTCAGGAGGTGGGCTGGTTTTCACCCCCCTGGCTCTTGGCTCCCTCCCCACCTGGAACAGGACATGTGCCCATGTGCCCGGGACAGCCTCAGGGCCCAGCCCCGTCTCTCGCTGGCACACAAGTGTCCGTGCTCGGCCACAGACGGGACCTGGCATTGGCCTTGCTGCTGAACTAAGTGGGCTCTGAGCAGTGCCCAGGGAACAGCCGGCCGAGCAGCAATCCCAGGCAGCCGCCATCAGGGCCCGCTCCCTCCCCTGGTGCCACACTGGGCACCTGCAGCTTTGCCACACCAGCTAGCCAGGCAGGGTGTTCGGAAGCTGTTCAGACTCCGTGACCGGCATTGTGACAGGTGAGAACCTGGCTGCCCGGTTGTCACGTTATTGACGTGAACAGGGACCATATAGAACATGGTTTTAGTGGAACCAAATCTTGTATAAATGCGGTCAAATATCTAAGACAAGGTTGTGGTTTGCTGGTTATGGTTATGCTAGCTGTATATGTGTATCATTTTTGTAGTTGAAGTTACAAATATTGGCTCTAGACTGTGTGTATTTCAAACTTCTGCCATGCTTCTGGGTGCCACCTCACACAAGTTGGTGTTAGCTCTGCCTAGCCTGCTTGATGGCTCACTAAGGATCATCAGCTAAACAACTGACCTATTGAGAGAAGGCAGATATGCTTTGAGACTCAGCAAAGTATGCAGGGACTTGCCTATGTGACTCCAGACTCCATTTTGCTGTAATTTTCCACAGTAAGAACAAAGAGGTGTTCTTACACCTGGAAAAGACTATAAAAGGCTGATGCCTCATCTCCATCTTGTCTTCAGTCCTGCTTCATACTTCTGGAGGGACTTTGTTACAAGGAAGCTCTACACAAAGGACCGAATGACTCATCCCAGCTGTGGATGTACAGTACTCCAGAGACTTGATTTGAACCTGCAGTTTATTCTATCACTGCTACAAGCCTGAACTAAGACCTTTGCCGTTACTGTATGTAACTGATTCCATTTGACCAATTCTAGCTCTCATCTATATCTTTTTCCTTTTATGAAAAAACCTTTAGATTTTAGATTCTAAAGGACTGGCAACAGCGTGATTTGTGGATAAGATCTGATTTATATATTGATCTGGGTCTGGGGCTTGGTCCTTAGGGATCAGGAGAACCCTTTTTCTTTTATTAGGGCATTGGTTTTCATAACCATTTGTCCCCATAACGAGTAGCACTTGTGGTGATACTGGGAGACGGGAGTGTCTAAGGGAATTCCTTGTGTGACTTGTGCTTAGCTACTGGGGTAAGACCAAAGTCCTCTGGCTGGCTGGTTTGGTTTGCCTTAGAGGTGGAAAACCCCCAGCCTTGGGCTGTAACTGCCCTGTTTTAAGCAATTTGTCCTGAATTGGCACTCTCAGTTGGGTCCCGCCAGAACCAGCATCGTTACACCAGTCCCGAGCCCCAGGCCCCAGCTCACAGGCCTCTACTACAGCGCTCCATCCGTGGGCAGCACCTGTGGGTTCTGGGCTGCACCATGCTCCGCCAGTGCCCCCTGCCCCTGGTCTCCCTCCACTCACCTCCCTGCAGCAGACGCAGGAGCCTCCTCCCCCACAGCCCCTGCTACGTGAGCCTCTGCCTCAGCGATTCTCCTTCACTTTGAGTCTCAGCTGAGGTTAGACTGACCAGATGTCCTGATTGTATAGGGACAGTCCTAATATCTGGGATTTTTCTTCTATAGAATCCTATTACCCCTCCAACACCTGTCCCGATTTTTCACACCTGCTATCTGGTCAGCTTAGCTGAGGTTGCCTCTCTCCACCTGCTGCATCATCCCATCCAACCCCCATGGGACTGCACTGCGGAGAGGTCCGTGGGACAATCTGTGCTTCCCGTGGCAAAGAACACGAAGCCCAGCTCTGGGGAAGCAGCCTCTTGGGGGGCCCCTACTAGCCCCATTCCCATCCTGAGGTCGTGCTGCGCATCCCCCCGGACAGCGCCACCTCCAGGCAGCACGAGGAGCTGCCCCGGGGTCTCCCCTGCTCCCCATCCACCTGCCCCAGGCCCGAGCTCCTACCTTCTCCACAGGGCTGAGCAGGTAGATGGCCTCCAGGCTGGGGATTGGCTCCCGGCACTTGTCAATATCTTCCACAACTTGGGGAGAGCAGACACTGGGTGTGGGTCAGTGCGTCCTAGCCACCCACCCCAGCTGCTCTCCACCGGGATGGGGGGAGGGAAAGCCAAGGGGAACAGGGATGTTCGCTGGCAGCAGGCTGGGGGTTTCTGCAGGCTACAATGCAGCAGCTGCTTTGATGTGGGGCCATGGGCTGCGATGCTGCCACAGTACGGAGCAGGGAGGGAACATCCCTGTGTACTGTGCTGGGGGCACCCCGCTAGAGCCCTGGCTCAGCTCTGTGCCCCTCAACCCCAGGGCTCCTCCACCCTGGAGCAGGGAGCCAGCATTCCCCCTCCCCAGCCAGGACCCTGCCTGCAGCGTGGGGGAGGAGCAGCGAGGAGTTAACGGGAGCTGAGAAATGCGCTGAAGAGGTTCCAGGGGCTGAAAGCGCCGGGCTAAGGGAACTAGAGCTGGCTGGGAAGGTACCAATAGCAAGGAGGGCGTCTAGGGGGCTGCAAAGGGAGGAAACTAGATGCAAACGTGAATGTAGACAAGTCAACTCCCCAACTGTGAGGTGTGTCCAAGGGGGAGGGGAGCCCTGGCGGGGGGATCGGACGGGAGGGAGGGCCCACTCACGTGTGATGCCTTCGTTCATGATGTCGGACATCTTGCAGCATGACGAGAGGATGCGCGTGCTCGGGTGGTCCATGATTAGCACCTGAGGTAGCGAGAGGGGAGCTAGTCACTGCCCTGAGCCCAGCTGCCCACCATCATCATCCATGGCACAGCCAAGGGAGCAGAGCGACTGCTAACGGCAGAGCCGATGGCTCCCGGCCCAGCCCTTCCACAGCAGAGCAGCAGGGCCGTTACCAAGCCTGCACTTGGCTGAGCTGACCATGCTAAGGACTGTGTGAGGAGCGAGAAGGAAAGCGGCTCTGAGCAGAGTGGCTGGTATGAGATGTAGGAGACGGAGACAAACCTGGGACCCCCGGCCATTCGGAATGGCTCTACCCTCCTAGACTGGAGGAGATCAGCCTCTTCGCCCAGGTGACAGGGTGAGTGCAAGAGGCAGGGACAGAACCCAGGAGTCCTAGCTCCCAGTGCCCTGCTCTGATCCACCACATACCCGGTCCCCAGCCCTCGGACAGAACCAGGATCAGGCATGGAGAAATGGAATGAGAGGAGTCTCCATGTTCCCCTAGGAAAGCCCTGTAGGCCATCGGCCCAACATCTCCACCACCTTCCTTCCGTGCCGAATGAACCCATTGCTCTGTGCAGCCCAGCATCCCTCTGTACCAGATCCAGCCACTGGGAAAGCTAGTCCCCTGTGCTCCCTCTGCCACACCGGCCTAGCCCACTGCTCCACAAACCCCAGCCCAGTCCATGCCGGGGGCTCAATAACCTGCCTGCCCAATGGTGCATACTGCCCCCATGCTTGGCACTCTCCTGTTCCTCCTCCCACCCAGGCTGGCTCACTGGGCCCAGTGGTCTGATCCGGTGCGGGGGGGGGGGCGGATATGGGGCTAGCTGGACAAGCTGGGTCTGATCCAGCACAGTGGGAAGACAGACATACCCAAGCCTAGCTGGGGACGGATGATGGGCTAGACAGAGCAGGGATCTGATCCAGCCTGGAAAACCTCAGGTTCCTAATGAATCCCAAGAGGCTGGAGGGGGAGGAGCACAATATATGGATACAGCATATCCCCAGGGGGACACCAGGGCAGCAGGCCCGGCCTGCTTACCTTCCATTCTCCTTCCTTCTTCACGCTGCGAAAGACAACGCTGAAGATCTCTGTGAGGGAAAGAGATGGGGATTAGTGGTGGGGCTCGGACAAGATGGCTGTGCCCTGAGCCAGGACCCACTGGCTAGTAGAAAGACCCCTCGGGGAAGTGGCTCAGAGGCTGCTTTCAGGCCAGCTAATGATGTGCTCCTAGCAGAGCCCCCAGTCACCGACCGTGGTGGGCTGGCAGGCTAGATGGGCCGTGGCTCTGATAACCTTTCCTTTCTGCCAGGCCAGATACGAGCGCAGCTGAACTAAGGATCTGACCCCATGCAGCAAGAGACAGGGCCGGCTCTAGGTTTTTTGCCGTCCCAAGCAAAAGAATTTTGCCTCCCCCCCCCCAGATCCCTGAGCTCCCCCCCGCTCACCAGTGCCCCCCCACCCGCACTACCTGCAGCCCCAGCACTGGGCTCTCTCTTCCGCTCACCCACCCACACCCCCTGCCATCCCAGCACTGGGCTCCCCCCCAAACGTGGGATCCGCTAACAGCACACGGCAGCCGAGCCCTGGCCTAGCTGCGACTCTGTCCCCATGCGGGTGGAGCTTCTGGGCGGCGTGGAGCGGGAGTACTTCCAGGTGGTGGTGCAGCTGTGGGGTGGCGCGGAAAACGTGGCCTCCTCCCTGGGCTTCGCGTCGCTGCTGGTGGCCGAGGTGGATCAGTTCGTGCTCACCGCCCTCACCTCTGACATGCTGGTGGCCGAGGACCTGGAGAGCCCCCCAGACCTGCTGCTCTTCAGCCTCACGGTGCCCTGGCCCAGCCCCGGCCTTTTAAACCCCAGGTGTGTGGTTTGGATTTAGCCACAGGCCCCGTCCACTGCAGCCTGGGCTGGAGATTCAGCAGTGGCCTGGGCTTCTGAAGTAACGCAGCCCTCACAGCAGGTCAGGGTGTTGTGAGAAGACAAGGACTAACAAACACCTCAGAGTCCAGCATGCACAAGGCAGCAGAGGCCATGCTGATCGAGTGTCAGGCTTTAACTTGTTCTCTCCTACATTACAGCTATAGCCTAGGCCAGCTCTGCGATGGGGCTGGGCTGAAGCGTACTGCTTCACTATGGTACAAAGTGGCTATGATGTCATTTTTCTCCTCGCACGCAGCCATTACCCGTTCTGACAGGCTGTTTATAACACTAAGATTACTAGTTTTCAGAGGTGGTTGATGGGGAGAGGGAGGGGCGCAAGATGGAAGTTTCGCCTAGGGCACAAAATATCCTTCCACTGGCCCTGGTGGGAGTTACCCCAATGGAAAGAGATGCTCCCCCAAGGTGCAGCTCCTATGGCAGGGGGCAGCCCTTGGGGGTGGGGCAGACACCCTCCCTCCCCTTCTGCTGTGTGACAAGCAGGTGATGGGGGAAGCTCTCTGCTCCGACTGACACCTAATCCTCCCCAACTGGGCCCTGCCCCCGGCTCCGCACTTACTCTCACGCACCACTGCCTTCAACCCGGATGGAGCCATCTTCGCCTCCTGTCACGTCCACTCGAGTCCTGTGGGGGGAAGTGGGATTCAGCTGTGCATGGGGCAGGGCTGGAGTCAGGACTCCTGGGTTCCGCCCCTGCTCTGCTCCTGCCCTTGTGCGCGCCCTGGCCTCTCCCTGCCGTGCTCTGGGGAGTGTCTGTGACCCCTCACAGATGGATGGGCCCAGCCCCCCCTAGTGTCACTGACGGATGGGCCCAGCCCCCCCAGTGACTGATTTCAGTATAAAGCAACTGAGGTGCTGGTGGGTCGATGTCTGCAAGGCTGATGACGGCCGAACGCTGCAGCCCCCCACTTCTGGCGCTGCGGGGGCCAGGCCTGGGCACCCGTGGGCAGGCGCCTGGTGACAGGGCCACGCAGGTCCCCACTGAACCCCCACCTGGTCATGTGGGGCGCAGAGGGAGGCAGGGGCCTCGGGCAGGCTTAGAGCGAGGACGGGGTTCGGGTAGTGGGGCCTCAGCCCACTCCGGTCAGAGCCCCACCCCGAGCTGCAAGTCCCCCCTCCAACCAGTACCCCCCTCAGCTGTGTCCCCGCACCTCCACCCAGCCCCCCCCAGCCAGGCCCCTCGCCCCCCACCTGCACCCAGCCCCCCAGCCAGGCCCCTCACCCCCCATCTCCACCCAGCCCCCCCCCCAGCCAGGCCCCTCGCCCCCCACCTCCACCCAGCCCCCCAGCCAGGCCCCTCGCCCCTCACCTCCACCCAGCCCCCCCCAGCCAGGCCCCTCGCCCCCCACCTCCACCCAGCCCCCCAGCCAGGCCCCTCACCCCCCATCTCCACCCAGCCCCCCCCCCAGCCAGGCCCCTCACCCCCCACCTCCACCCAGCCCCCCAGCCAGGCCCCTCACCCCCCATCTCCACCCAGCCCCCCCCCAGCCAGGCCCCTCGCCCCCCACCTGCACCCAGCCCCCCCCAGCCAGGCCCCTCGCCCCCCACCTCCACCCAGCCCCCCCCAGCCAGGCCCCTCGCCCCCCACCTGCACCCAGCCCCCCAGCCAGGCCCCTCACCCCCCACCTCCACCCAGCCCCCCAGCCAGGCCCCTCACCCCCCATCTCCACCCAGCCCCCCAGCCAGGCCCCTCGCCCCCCACCTCCACCCAGCCCCCCAGCCAGGCCCCTCACCCCCCATCTCCACCCAGCCCCCCCCAGCCAGGCCCCTCGCCCCCCACCTCCACCCAGCCCCCCAGCCAGGCCCCGGGCTGTACCAGGAGCAGGAGCGGGTTCGATGGAATCTCCTTCCCTCACTCGTCACTTCGGGCAGAACGTGCTGGGCAGGCCTGAGCCGCGCACACAGTCACTGGGATGGACTGCGCCACTCGGCAGGGAGCTCAGTCCCCCCTGCCTTTAGTGGCGGGAAAATATGGTACAGTCCCAGCAAGGGTGACATTGTCCTTGGAGTGGCCAATGGGGGGAAAAACTGGTTGGATCCAGTTAGGACTGGGCCATGATAACAGTAAACAACAAGATGGCGGTCACAAGATGGCAGTTCAGACTCCATCTTGGATTGCTGCTTTAGCTTTACAAACTACACATTGAATTTAATAGACACATATTTTAACAGACTATAATCCTATAACAAAACACACCCAGCAGTATAAACAAGTCATTGTCTGTAGGAAATGTTAGTTTGCACTGACTTCACTAATGCTTTTTATGTAGCCTGTTGATGTACCCCCGGAAGACCTCTGCATACCCCCAGGGGCCCATGTAACCCTGGTTGAGAACCACTGGATTAGAGGAATGGTGGAGGGGGGGGGTCTAGGAGTCAGGACTCCTGGGTTCAATCCTGACTGCAAGCGGAGTGGGGTCTAATGGTCAGAGCAGAGAGCTGGCAGTTAGGATTCCTGGGTTCTAGTCCAGGCTCTGCAATTGATTCATTCTGTGACATGGTTCGTTCTGCCTTGTCTGTGTGTGACATGTGGAGTGCAGAGACCTGCCCCAGCCCTTCCCTTCTGGCTGGGTGGTGCAGTAATTAATGGCTGTAGAGCCTGGGCTCCAAGATCCTGGAGCAAAGCCTCCTGGAGAAGGAATTTGTTTCCCCAGGCTTGACTGGCTCCCTACCTCATTCCTCTCTCCATCAGTCAGAGCAAATCCCTCATGCCAGAGCTGTTGTCTGGTTACCCACAGTGCAGACCCAAGCTATTGTGCCCTGGCTGCTGTTCAGCTCAGGTTACAGAAACAGAACATGCTGTTAAACTCCCCCAGAAGTTTCAAATGGAAGTGAGAGTCTTCTTTGCACCCTGTTGTAAACTGTGAGTAGTGTTCTCTCTTTGGCTGTTCAGCAGCTGCTGCATTCCTACCCCAGAGGTGGCATCATTTCAGTGCTGGGTGAGTGATCCCTGTGTAGTGTTGTTGAGTGCTGTTGCACATCAGCTGTGCTCCATCCAGAGATGTCTGCATTTCAGTGCCAGGTGAGTGATCCCTGTATAGTGTTGCTTTGTTACTACACTGCTTCTGCGCTCCACCCCAGAGATATCTGCATTTCAGTGCTGGGCAGGCAATCCCTGTGCAGTGTTGCTGTGTGTTGTTATGCAGCTACTGCCCTTCACCCCAGAAGTGGCTGCAATTCAGTACAGGGTGAATATAAGTCCATGTCTCATTTTGCCCGGGGGTGGTTGTTATAGAGCCCCTGCAACCCCTCACCTGCACTCCAGCTTGTAGGAGGGCTTATTGAGCCCCCCGAAGGCCAGAGAGTTACAGCCCTTGCCCTCAGCCCGGTGGTTCTTTAGGTAGAACCCCTAGAGCTCGGGCTCCCCCATCACTCTCCAGGGTCAAGCCGCTAGGGGGTCTCTCTCCCCCTTCCTGAGAGCCTCACACAGCCCCACAGTGAGCAGGCTCGGCCTCCGACTCACCACACAGCTGCCTCCCATTGGGCCCTGGGCCGCCCCCACCCCTGCATTCCCATAGGGCAATACGAGTGTGGTGGGGCAGAGCGGCTGTCAGGGAGCCCCTGTAGTAAGAGGAGGCCCTGAAAGATAAACCCTTATCAGAGGCCCAGTATGAGGACTAAGGCTTGGACCAAAGTAATGGTCAAGACTTTACTAACATAAAGCAAAGTTAAGCTGTGAGCCAGAGGCAGGCCCTGCTCTCAGAAGCTGGCAAGAAAAGGGCTGATGCTGCGAAAAGAGACATCAGATATCAGAACATTTGCATACTTGTATACTCACAGATAACAAGGAACAGGTTGACCCATCCCAATGACAGGGCCAAAAGGGTAATATGATGGAGAGTTGTTTTGTTCGAACCAACATGTACAAGGTGAGAGGCGGCACCTTACTACGTAGAAGGGTTGTACCTTGCTAGGTAGAAGGGTTGCACCTCAATACGTCAGGAGTGATGTGTAACGTGTTTGTACCGGTGTATAAGAATGCATCCCTGGGGCAGTGTCTTTGGCCAGCCTCGGGGGCAGTGGAAAGTCCCACCAGTGACTGAGCTGAGTCCATTGTCAGGGAGCACATAAGTACTAGCTGGCCACACCTCAGCAGCACCTTGGAATTCTATGCCAGGGAGCTGGAGACTGTGTTTTTCTTCGACAATAAACCTGGCCGACGTGCCTTCGTTTCTTTCTAGAGTCTGTGGTCGTTGGGGGTTCTCTCGAGATCTGCTGTGTCAGCTGTGTGCACAGAGCTGGGACAGCACACAGAGGGAACACACGCACGCAGCCACCCCCAACCCCCTGAGGGGCTAAATCTAGAGACGGAACCACCTACTGGCTGGGGCTCGAGCCGCCGCCTCAGCACCCAGCTCCCCCTGCCCTCCCCCCACCCATCACCCAGGGTGGGGATCTGGGGCTACAGCTTGGCCCAGCACGGCAACCATCCATGGGCCACTCTGCCCTCAATGCCCGCCCAGGAGGTGCAGCCGCCTCCCCAGCAGCGCAAGGCAGCAGAGACCTTTCTTCCTAACAGCCCCCCCCTACACACACACACGCTGAGGAACACATGGTAGTTTCAACAGCTGCTTTATTAAAAGTTACAAAGGCCAACACAGTGCAGGGACACACGCCTCCCTGGTGACATACACTTAGAAACCTCTGACAGTGTAGGAACTAGTACAGAGAGTTGATATTTCTTTAAAAGCTGCAGCATAAACATAATAATAAAAAGTTTCTTAATTGTGAGTAAATAAGATTACATTTTTGTACTGTTAGCTTTGTTACTGGTCCATGGTGCATTTATACAGTCGAGTTATTTTTCTAAGAGACTTTGTACATTCAAAGAAGTCACTGCAGTGATGAAGATAGAACAGAAATTACTTCAGCAGGCAAAGAAATCCTTGCCTTTCTCTCCCTCTTCATCCTCAAAGACACAGGCAAGGCCTCAGATAGTTAATTATAAGCCAACAGAGCAAAGTAAGGGAGGAAAAAAGAGACAAGAGAAAGGAAAAACTATACAGAGGAAGTAGAAACAAAGACTGGAAAGAAATTAGAAACAGACAGACTAGAGGGTACACATAGTGGTGACTCTGGGTGAAGCACCAAGTTATTTCTTTCCCTCCTCATGGAGAACAGTCAGCCATACCGAAAAAGTTTGTCGAGAAGAGGGAAGAGGCAACGGCGTTTGTTACCAACCTTTCCTGAAGTCCTAAGGCAACATTCACTCAGAGGACTAGTTTAGAGGGAAGACAATTTGTGAAGTAATGCAAACAGATTACATATAAATATATATACATTTTTAAACTACATTTGGCACTGATTCTACACTGGAAACATCTTGCTGGCTTGCAGAGAAAAGTTTTCACTGAACTACTTTTTGGCAAAAGACAAAACCCCCAAACAAAACCAACTTTGGTAAGTGTCTACATTACAAACACTAAACATTTTTAAAGATACTCTTTCAGATTAAACTGACACCAAAAAGTGACAGACTGTCTTTTGAAGAAAATGTAAACACCTTATAGAGATGTGTTTAATCAGAAATACCACAAGGCAACACTAACGGTTCAGTGCTCCAATATTTAGAACTTCAATAATAGAATTTAACTGCATATTGATAAAACAGCAGTGAATGACAAGTAGTGTTTACAAGGGTGGCAGGTTCTTCCACAACTAGTCAGAAGGCATTAATGGAGTAAGGCAAGGCAGGCAAAGTCTGTTCAAATGGCAGACGTATTCAGAGTTTCTTCCAAGAAGGCACAAATTTAAGATTTGGTTCCCATTCCTTTAGTAGTGTGTCAGAAGAGACATCTTTAAATTGGGGCATGAAGGAGACAGCGAAGAGGACAGATACCCAAACATACTCTTCAAATTGATCTAGAATGCTGTCGTCACTGGCAACAATACATTGCTTCTAGATTCTGAAATGCAAACATGAAATCCTCTTCACCAGCTCATACTCAAGATTACCAAGGCACTGTGCAAGGTGTGGCCTGTGCTTATTAGTATTTTAAAATTAGGAGTGTAACTTTTAAATAAAGGCACATTTCCTATAAATGAGAGAAAGTTATCACATGACGAATCGAAATAATTTTGCTTTATATATCAGTAGGTGAGAGCTTGAGAATACAGCAGGTTTGAAGGAGAGAGATGGCTTCCACTGGTTTGCATTTCTTCTTGTAACTCATGAGGATACACTCCAGACTATAACAGAAAAATAAGGATTGGAAAAGCGACAGTCCTCTTGCCCCACATCAAAGAGGCATAAAACAATTCTGCAACTTAAAGACTTGAGCAACGGAACACTCAAAATATTCAACAAAAGGAAATTCTAAATAATTTCCTGTGTTTGTTTTACCATAGTTTCATTCATGCACACAGGGCCGGCTCCAGACCCCAGCGTGCCAAGCGCGCGCATGGGGTGGCATTTTGCCGGCAGGGCGGCAGGCGGGTCCGGCGGACCTTCCGCCGTCATGCCTGCAGGAGGTCCAATGGAGCCGCGGGACAGCGGACCTCCCGCAGGCATGACTGCAGAGGGTGCGCTGGTCCCGCGGCTCGGGTAGACCTCCCGCAGGCATGACTGCGGAAGGTTCGCTGGTCCCGCGGCTCGGGTGGACCTCCCGCAGGCATGCCTGCGGATGCTCCACCGGAGCCGTGGGACCAGCGAACCCTCCGCAGCTGCGGGAGGTCCACTGGAGCTGTGGGACCAGCGTACCCTCCGCAGTCATGCCTACGGGAGGTTTACCCGAGCCGCGGGACCAGCACCTCCCGCAGGCATGACTGCTTGGGGCGGCCAAATTCCTAGAGCCGCCCCTGCATGCACAGGCTTGGCTTTTAGAATTCATATCCTGGGTATTTCTCACCTATGGTCACAATTCTGTTTGTAGCATCACAATTAGTTGCTGTAGATTGTGTTACAAACAGGCCCAAAGATGAGAAATGAATATGCTGTCAGAGTTGGAGAGTAAATTAATCCTGCTGGAAAGCTTGTTAACAGCTACATCACAAATTCAAACAGCTGAACACCAAGCAGTGTAACTAGTCATAAGCTCCCTGGCTCTGCTATGACCAGAATATGAATCCACAGTCTTCCTTGCACCCAAGGCCGGCTCCAGGCACCAGCTAAGGAAGCAGGTGCTTGGGACGGCTAATACAAAGGGGCGGCACTCCATCCACTATTGGGGCCGCAAGTCCAGGTCTTTGGCAGGAATTTGGCGGCGGGTCCCTCAGTCCCTCTCTTCTTCTTAGAGCTGCCACCGAAGTGCCGCCAAAGAGGAAGAGAGGGAGTGAAGGACCCGTTCCCAAAGTGCTGCCGAAGAATGGAGCGGCACTACTGAGCTGCCACCGAAGTGCCGCCGATTGGCTTTTTTTTTTTCCCCCACCACTTGGGTCAGCAGAAACCTGGAGCCGGCCCTGCTTGCACTCACCAGAAACATCTCCACTTGCATTTGTATTTACAGGTTTGTTACCAGTTATAATGATGGGCTTGTGGCTGTTGTATACATACGGGTACATCCGCCAACATTCAGAATTTGGGACAAGTGAAATCTGGATATCAAACAAGGGAGCATAAATGTCTTTTCTCTTACAGCTTCTACTGCAATATACTTCTGTTTAAACAGCTTGTTCACCGGTGATGAATCCTTGAGAACTGCCTGTCCTCCTCCTCTCCCAGGCTTCTGCTCCAGCAGGAAAGCTAGTGCATGAAGTCAGTGGTGTTTCCTGCACTCAAGTGAGGCTTGTCAGATCAAGGCTCTTGCCTGAACTGAGTCTAAGGGCAGGGTTTTAAGTGTAGACCTGCAGTGGCACCAGTGCAGCTGGACTGCTGTAGCGCTTCAGTGAAGACAATACTACCCTGATGGGACAGCTTCTCCCATTGGCATAGTTTATCCACCTCCACGAGGGACAGTAGCTATGTCGAGGGGAAAAGCTCTCCTGGCCACGTAGCGCTGTCTACAACAGGGGTTAAGTAGGTGTAACTGCGTCGCTCACAGGTGTGGATTTTTCACACATAGTTCTATCAATGGCATGCAGGGGTAAGTTTAAAGTGTAGACCTGGCCTAACTACCTTGCTATCTTGGCACTATTGAGGATTGGAGAAGGAGTCTCATATGAAGCTCCCCTACTTTTTTTGTTCTTTGTTTTGCCTGGCTTCTGGGCTGGAAGACAGCAAGGGGACTCTGATTGGCTGGAGTACCCATATGGGGATTAAGAAAAGGATGTGACCCGATAGAAGAGGGCCAGACTGCTTTGCAAGAACAAAAAGTGACATAAGGGTGTTGAACCTGGAGTCTAAAGGATTAATAAATGTAGAAATACCATGAAAGATGAATTTGAGAAAGGTGTATGTCCACAGCTTCTGTTATCTAAGTTCTCAAAACATTTCATGTTACTCTTTGGAAACCCCTGTGAGGTATGCGTCATTATCCCCATTTTAAAGATTGGAAAAACTGAGGCAAAGAAGTGGTCACGTGACCTGGTCACGCTCAGAGTCACTAGCAGAGCTGGGACAGGGACTCAGGGGTCCCAGTCTCCTGCATGATCCCATTTCTGCTCAATGCAAAAAAGCCTGAGATTCAACAGTTAAGGTTCCCACAGAAGCCATAACTTCACCACATCACACAGATTATGTTCAAACATCAATTAAGCAGTGTAAGTACTACTTTGAACTACTGCATATGTCAAGCATGCAATATGGCTAAGTTAGCGTTACTGTGTGAACCTTAACTTTTGAATATTATGACCTACGTACTAGCAGTCACAACCAGAGTGTGTTACATTAACAACTTTTTGCATTCAATTTACAGATTATGCCTCATGTACTCTAGTCCTACTGACAAAATAGTACTTTAGCTAAATACATACCAGTGATGGTGATGATGATGATGATGCGAACAAATGCTATCAACACTGCCCATATCTGTTAAAAAAAAGCACATAATTTAGTACAAACAGCTCACTTAGATATTTTTAAAAGAGGGCAAAAGCTTCTTCTCTAGACTCAACTACTGCTCCCCTGCCTTACAAATTAATGTTTTCCACTCTGTCTTGGCTTCTCAGCAAAGAAAGAGTAGGCTTCCAGGCCTTCCTGTAATTAGCACACGTGACTGTCAGAGACTAAAGGTTCTCCGTGCTGTTGTGTGTTTTGTCATCATTCAATCCATATCACTGAATTTCTTCCTTCTAGATCTCCAACACCTTAAACTAGTACATTCGTTTCTCCTTAGCCACATTTGTGTCTTGGAGAATGTTTTGTGTAAAGGAACTTGGCCAGGACACCCAACTTTTGGAAAGTTCATCTACTTCACTTATCCAGATGCTCATTAAGGACCAGATGTTGTAATCTTAAATACTATTCACCATGAGTAAACGCTGCAGAAATTGGCCAAAGTTATTTGGATTTCTTCCCCTTTATGGAGTATTCAACAACTTATAGTTCTTAGTCACATTAATTTGCATTGGAAATACTCAAGTCATGGTTACCTTACAGTTCTTCCACCAATACTTTTTTTTCAGCTTGGTAGCATTGGTCTCAAATTCCGCCCGCAGTGCATCATCCAACTCTGACAGCATTGGATCTCGTTCCAAAACCTTGTCCACATTCACCCTCATGATGTCAATCACCTACAGTGATTAAATAGTCACAGTCAGTAATTCATTCATTAGATATTCATCTCCTCAAACACTTTAAGCATGCAGCAGATCCTGACAGACACCTTTTATAACATTGCATCCGAAGAAGTGGGTATTCACCCACGAAAGCTCATGCTGCAAAACGTCTGTTAGTCTATAAGGTGCCACAGGACTCTTTGCTGCTTCTACAGAACCAGACTAACACGGCTACCCCTCTGATACTTTTATAACATTAACATCATTCAAGCGTTTGTTTTTAAATAAAGTAGAAGATATTGCCTTTTTGATTAAGAGTAGACAATATTGAATTTAGGTTTTTATATTAGTTAAAAGATTTGTGGAACTAAGAAATCCAATTGGAAGCCTATAAACCTTGTAACTAGTACAGGACTCATTTGACCAAGAAAAATTTTGCATATTTCTGAGCAGGATCTGTACTAGTGCAAATATTAAATGCTACAGTAATCAGCTTGCATTAGCATGCATATTCCAGTTAAACAGGTATGCACCAGTACAGATGTTGCATGTCCTAGGTGGAAGTTGGCAGCAAAGCATGTCTCGTATTTTTTCCAGCAAAAGTGTGCTCTGTTAGTGTAGAACTTGCATGTTGAAGTGCTAAACACGGAGACAGCATGCATCAGTAAGAGTCACAGCTTACCAGTTAAAAGAACAGGAGTACTTGTGGCACCTTAAAGACTAACAAATTTATTTTAGCATGAGCTTTCATGAGCTGCAGCTCACTTCTTCGGATGCATAGAATGGAACACACAGACAGGGGATATTTATACATACAGAGAACATGAAAAGGTGGAAGTATGCACACCAACAGGCAGAGTCTAATCAATTGAGATGAGCTATCATCAGCAGGAGGAAAAAAAACTTTTTGAAGTGATAATTAAGATGGCCCATAGAAGGTGTGAGGAGAACTTAACATAGGGAAATAGATTCAATTGGTGTAGGTTTCAGAGTAGCAGCCGTGTTAGTCTGTATCCGCAAAAAAAACAGGAGTACTTGTGGCACCTTAAAGACTAACAAATTTATTGTAGCATGAGCTTTCGTGAGCTAAAGCTCACTTCTTCGGATGCATAGAATGGAACACACAGACAGGAGATATTTATACATACAGAGAACATGAAAAGGTGGAAGTATGCATACCAACAGGCAGAGTCTAATCAATTGAGATAAGCTATCGTTAGCAGGAGGAAAAAAAACTTTTTGAAGTGATAATTAAGATGGCCCATAGAAGGTGTGAGGAGAACTTAACATAGGGAAATAGATTCAATTGGTGTAATGACCCAACCATTCCCAGTCTTTATTTAGACCACAGTTAATGGTATCTAGTTTGCATATTAATTCAAGTTCAGCAGTCTCTCTTTGGAGTCTATTTTTGAAGTTTTTTTGTTGCAAAATTGCCACCTTCAAGTCTGTCACTGAGTGGTTAGGAAGGTTGAAGTGTTCTCCCACTGGTTTTTGAATGTTATGATTCCTGATGTCAGATTTGTGTCCATTTATTCTTTTGCGTAGAGACTGTCCGGTTTGGCCAATGTACATGGCAGAGGGGCATTGCTGGCACATGATGGCATATATCACGTTGGTAGATGTGCAGGTGTACGAGCCCCTGATGGTGTGTCTGATGTGATTAGGTCCTGTGATGGTGTCACTTGAATGGATATGTGGACAGAGCTGGCATCGGGCTTTATTGCAAGGATAGGTTCCTGGGTTAGTGTTTATGTTGTATGGTGTGCGGTTGCTGGTGAGTATTTGCTTCAGGTTGGGAGGCTGTCTATAAGCAAGGACTGGCCTGTCTCCCAAGATCTGTGAGAGTGAGGGATCATCTTTAAGGATAGGTTGTAAATCTTTGATGATGCGCTGGAGAGGTTTTAGTTGGGGGCTGTAGGTAATGGCTAGTGGTGTTCTGTTATTTTCTTTTTTAGGCCTGTCCTGTAGTAGGTGGCTTCTGGGTACTCTTCTGGCTCTGTCAATCTGTTTTTTCACTTCAGCAGGTGGGTATTGTAGGTTTAAGAATGCTTGATAGAGATCTTGTAGGTGTTTATCTCTGTCCGAGGGATTGGAGCAAATACGGTTGTATCTTAGAGCTTGGCTGTAGACAATGGATCGTGTGGTGTGTCCGGGATGGAAGCTGGAGGCATGTAAGTAAGTATAGCGGTCAGTAGGTTTCCGGTATAGGGTGGTATTTATGTGACCATCGTTTATTAGCACAGTAGTGTCTAGGAAATGGACCGCTTGTGTGGATTGGTCTAGGCTGAGGTTGATGGTGGGATGGAAATTGTTAAAATCTCGGTGGAATTCCTCGAGGGCTTCTTTTCCATGAGTCCAGATGATGAAGATGTCATCAATGTAGCGCAAGTAGAGTAGGGGTGTTAGGGAACGAGAGTTAAGGAAGCGTTGTTCTAAGTCAGCCATAAAGATGTTGGCATACTGAGGGGCCATGCGGGTACCCATAGCAGTGCCACTGACTTGAAGATATATATTGTCCCCAAATGTGAAATAGTTGTGGGTGAGGACAAAGTCACAAAGTTCAGCCACCAGGTTAGCCGTGATATTATCGGGGATACTGTTCCTGATGGCTTGTAGTCCATCTTCGTGTGGAATGTTAGTGTAGAGGGCTTCCACATCCATAGTGGCCAGAATGGTGTTTTCTGGAAGATCATTGATGGATTGTAGTTTCCTCAGGAAGTCAGTGGTGTCTCGAAGATAGCTGGGAGTGCTGGTAGCATAGGGCCTGAGGAGAGAGTCCACATAGCCAGACAATCCTGCTGTTAAAGTACCAATGCTTGAGATGATGGGGCGTCCAGGATTTCCAGGTTTATGGATCTTGGGTAGCAAATAGAATACACCTGGTCGGGGTTCCAGGCATGTGTCTGTATAGATCTGTTCCTGTGCTTTCTCAGGGAGTTTTTTGAGCAGATGGTGTAGTTTCTTTTGGTAATCATCAGTGGGATCAGAGGGTAATGGCTTGTAGAATGTGGAGTTAGAGAGTTGTTTGGCTTCAAAAAACTCCCTGAGGAAAAAAAACTTTTTGAAGTGATAATTAAGATGGCCCATAGAAGGTGTGAGGAGAACTTAACATAGGGAAATAGATTCAATTGGTGTAATGACCCAACCATTCCCAGTCTTTGTTTAGGCCACAGTTAATAGTATCTAGTTTGCATATTAATTCAAGTTCAGTAGTTTCTCTTTGGAGTCTGTTTTTGAAGTTTTTTTGTTGCAAAATTGCCACCTTCAAGTCTGTCACTGAGTGGTTAGAGAGGTTGAAGTGTTCTCCCACTGGTTTTTGAATGTTATGATTCCTGATGTCAGATTTGTGTCCATTTATTCTTTTGCGTAGAGACTGTCCGGTTTGGCCAATGTACATGGCAGAGGGGCATTGCTGGCACATGATGGCATATATCACGTTGGTAGATGTGCAGGAGACCTATAGTGATAACAGGTGAATTTTATATTACAGTAAGAGGTGCAACTGTAAAATGCACAAGTTGCACTACTGTCCGGCATCATCTAGGGAGAAGTAAATGTTCACTTTCCTGCTGCACGGAAAGAGAGCTTAAGTTTTAACAAATTAAGAATATTCTCAGTTTGTGTTTATTGTGTGTAAGTACAATATCGTAAATTCCCTCTACTGGTTTGAATACATATATCCCATGTGGAAGAAACAAAACTCCACTCTCAGGCTGGAGGCAACAAATCAGAGACAGCTTTATTCAGGCAATTGCAGGGGAAGAATACAGCTGGCAGAGAGCATCTCTGCCTCAGTTTCTCCAAAGTACAAGCAAAATCTCACAAGCATTTATACTTTGTGATGTGCATTAATTAAAAACATTTAAATTTTATTTAGATTATTTGCTATCTATTCCAGTATTTTCTCACTTGCTCTTCTCAAAACATTGTTATCTCAAGGCTAGGTCACACTGACTATTCTGCTGTTTTCCACTTGCTTCTGACGTGAGCCCTGCTTCTACAGGTCTCACGATATTAGGCTAAGACTTAGCTCAATAGTTGTTCTGTCTCTGACACTTAAATGCCTGCACTTAAACACTCTCTTTCTTTCCCTGCTTCCACACAAGAACAACACAACCAGCAGCTAATTCGCAGAACAACCACAGTGAGCTGCAAAGAGAGAATAGGGAGTAACCTCTATAGGACACAGAATGCAGAATTCCTCCCAGGCAACTGGAGTGAAATCCTGGTGTGACGTTATTGATATAATCTGGGACCATATAGAACATGGTTGCAACCAAAGTCCTCTTTGTTTGGCTGGTTTGGTTTGCCTTAGAGGTAGAAGAACCCCAGCCTTGGGCTGTAACTACCCTGTTTAAGCATTTGGTCCTGAATTGGCACTCTCAGTGGGGTCCCGCCAGAACCAGCACTGTCACAGTGGCGTAGTCATGCTTGGATCCACAGAATCATGTCAATTAAGCTTTGGGTCATAACCCCACGCTATATAAATCTGAATTTTGGTTTTGAGAGTTTGACTGGTTAAAGAGCTGCTGCAATGGCTGAGCAAAGAGCATATGGGGGACTTGACAAAAAAGCCCTGGAAAATTTGTGTTCAGAAAAGGGGATAAGCTTTAGAAAGAAATCAACAAATCAAGAACTCAGAAATCTGTTAATGGCCAGTGATCAGGGGGCAAGAGCGCAGCCCTTACCTGAGGATACAGAAGATGCAGAAAGAATTAGAGGGCAAAAGACGACAAGTAAACTGCAACTTGAGCATGAACGGAATCTAGCAGATCTTCGATTGCTGGAGAAGCAAAAAATAGCTGAACTAGAGAAAGAAGCTGATAAAAGAAAGAAGGAGGCCAATGAGAGAGAGAAAGAAGCTGATAAAAGAAAGAAGGAGGCTGATGAGAGAAAGAAGGAGGCTGATAAGAGAGAGCTCGTAAGGGGCGTCTGGAGCTGCTGGCTGCTGAACAGGAGACTCACAAGATGGAACAGGAGATGGACAAACTTCAGCTCCAAGTAATGGAAGAAGAGAGAAAATCATCGCCCCCTTCCCCACCACCATGAGAAAAACTGGGAAAGGATGTGTCCCATTTACAGTGATACTGAGGATATAGAGGAGTTTTTGCCTACCTTTAAATGCCTCTGCAATCTGTACCAGATCCCAGAAGGTCAGCAAATGCCTGCCCTGCTGACCAGACTGACTGGAAAAACCAGGGAGGTATTTAATGAATTGGGGGAACAAGAAGCCTTAGATTATGAGCGGTTTAAAGATTCTGTGTTAAGGTGGTTCAAGGTTACTCCTGAATCTTACAGAGTTAAATTTAGAGAGTTTAAAATGTCTAAGGATTGGACTTTTGTAGAATGTGCTCATAAGCTGATGGGTTTTGTTAAAAAGTGGGTTATGGGAGCAATGGCACATGGGAGTTTTGAAAAACTGCCGGATTTGATAACTTTGGAACAGTTCCTAGACATTGTGCCTGACCATGTTAGAGCAGCTGTGTGTGATAGGGACCCTGAGTCAGTCCTACGGGCGGCAGAGATTGCGGATGCCCATACCCAAAACAGGGCTCGGGAAGGATGTAAACCCCTGGGGAAAAATAATCACCATTCTCCCCAGTTCAAGAGGAAGGAAGGATTTAAAAGTAAACCGGCCCTGACTCTTCTAAAGGAGCCCTAGGGGGCCTGGAGGGTAGGAACTCGCATCCCAGGACGGAACAGGTTACCTGCTATCACTGTGGCATGCTCGGCCACATGAGACCAGATTGCCCGACACTGAAGGGCAGCCCAAAGCCAGCAGTAAATGCCAACTCCATTACCCTGAGCACTCAGGCTGAACCAAGCCTCAACAGCACCACCTTAAGTTCAGGTGCAAGCAAAGCAGTGGCTAATGCCAACCCCATCGTCTCCAGTGGTATGGGAGGAGGCGATGAGCTCACCAGTTATGTCAGAACTAAGGCATGGCAAGGGAGTGAGAGGTTTATTATGGAGGCAAAGGTCAATGGCGTTGAATGCATGGGATGGCAAGACACTGGCTCGGATGTAACTAAAGTCAAGGGACATCTGGTGAAGCCAGAGGACATGTTCCCTGGGGAATATGTGACGATAGTAGCACTATCTGAGTACTCTGTGGACCTGCCGATGGCTAGAATCCACCTTGAGTGGGATGGCTTTAAACGGGATGTGAAGGCTGCTGTCCGGGATTTAATTCCGGCGGATGTTTTGGTAGGAAATAACATACTGGGGGTGCCTGGCCAAGTTAATGTGGTGACCAGGTCACAGAGGGAGTTTGGGTCTGTGGCAAATACCCTGACTGATGGCAGTGAGGGGAACGGCAAACAGACAGAGAGTGTCTCTCAAGATGAATCAGGTGAGGGTTTGTCTGAAATATCAGAGATGGTTCTGAATTCAAACAAAACCCAGAGTGAATTCATTGTGGCTCAGCAAAGTGATGTATCTCTAGAGAGAGTCAGGTCCCAGCCAGTGAAGAGAGAGGCAGGTTTTTTATGCAGGATGGGCTGTTGTATAGGGAGCCGCCTAGGGGAAGGAAGAATTCCCAAGCAGCAGTTCGCAAACATCTTGTGGTACCTGAGAGTTACCACAATGATTTGTTGAAGTTGGCTCATGATGGTCCATTTGCAGGACATCTGGGTCTAGGCAAAACATGTGACAGGCTAGAGCAAAATTTCTACTGGCCTCACCTTTTTGGGTCGGTGAGAGATTACTGCAGGAGCTGTGAACTGTGCCAGAAGCGTAAGGGGTTAAAGGGGGCCTAGCAAGGTGCCCCTCCAGCCTCTGCCCGTTATTGGGGAGGCGTTTGCCAGAGTGGCTGTGGATATTGTAGGGCCACTCCCCAAACCTTCCAAAAATGGGAAGAAATACATCCTGGTGTTGGTAGATTTTGCTACCAGATATCCTGAGGCTGTAGCCTTGGCTAATATTGAGGCAGAGACAGTGGCAGTGGCCTTGTTCTCTATTTTTAGCAGAGTGGGTTTTCCCAAGGAAATATTGTCTGACCGTGGGTCTAACTTTATGTCGGTGGTTTTCAAGCAGTTGTGGGAGTTATTTGGGGTGAAGCACCTGAAAGCTGCTCCCTACCACCCCCAGACTAACGGTCTAGTAGAACGGTTCAATGGCACACTGAAGTCTATGTTGAAAATGTATGTGGATAGACGCCAGAATGACTGGGAGGTTATGCTGCCATATCTATTCTATGCATACAGGAGCATGGGCGGCAGGTTTGTAGACATTTTGGTATTGCCCAGAACCCGCCCCCGC
This sequence comes from Mauremys mutica, assembly GCF_020497125.1. NCBI lineage: Eukaryota > Metazoa > Chordata > Testudines > Geoemydidae > Mauremys > Mauremys mutica. The sequence goes on along the minus strand of NC_059091.1, from coordinate 13,218,026 downwards.
CCAAACTCTGCCCCCCCTCAAATCTCTGCCCCCCACCTACCCAAGGCTCTGGGAGGGATTTTGAGTGGGGGAGGAGGTCTCGGGTGCAGGAGGGGTGCAGGGTGCAGGCGCTGGGAGGGATTTTGGAGAAGGGAGGGGATGCAGGGGTGGGGCTGGGTTTGGGATGTGGGAGGGGGATCAGGGCTATGGCAGAGGGGAGGGGTCTGGGGTGAGGGCTGTGGGGTGGGGCTGGGGATGAGGGGTTCATGATGCAGGAGGGGGCTCAGGGCTGGGGCAGAAGGTTCGGGTGTGGGGGGATGAGGGCTCTGGCTGGGACTGGGGATGAGGGGCTTGGGGTGCTGGAGAGGCTCAGGGCTAAGGTAGAGGGTTGGGGTGTCGGGGGGATGAGGGCTCTGGCTGGGGCTGGAGATGAGGGGCTTGGGGTGCTGGAGGGGCTCAGGGCTAGGGTTGAGGATGTGGTGGGGGGATGAAAGCTCTGGCTGGGGGTATGGGCTCTGGGGTGGGGCAGGGCTGGGGATGAGTTTGGGGTGCAGGCAGGCTGCTCCAGGACAGGGGCCAGAGAGGAGGACTCCCCCCAGCCCTTTCCCTGCCGGCAGCAGCGAGCTCTGGGGAACGAGCCCCCCTTTCCCACCCCCCCAGCAGTACACTCACCCCCAGCACTGTCACTGGTGGGTGCCAGGGGGTGCTCCGTGCTGCCCCTCCCCTGCTGTTTTCCCTGACTGTAGCCACACTGGGGGCGGGGGATGGGGCTGCCTCCTTGCCCAGCATGGGGCAGGAGTGTTGACTGTGGGTGGAGGGAGCCTGTGCTGATAGAGGTCCCACCAGAAAAGGGAAGGGTCTGAGGTAGAAGGGCAGGCTCAGAGTCTTCCCTGGCAGTCGATTTGGAGGGCACTAGGACCCTGCAGCAGGGCAGCATGGAGCTGCACAGAAGAAGCAGGGATGCCCTGCTCCTGGGTCAGCAAGGGGGGGGCAGCGGAGGACACTCAGGAGGTGCGGGGGCGGGGCAGTAGGTGGGGCTGGGGGGAGACCCGGCCCCAAACATTGGTGGAGCTGGGCCCCTGGGCTCTGAATATTGCTGGTGCCTGGGCACAATGTGGGTATATATCTTGCCGCCCACGCATACAGCCATCGCAGTTATTACATTGCTTGTGCGTGTGCACACTGCACTCCTTGAGTCAGCGGTGCGTGGCCTCACCAGGAGTGCGTGTATCAAGGCAGAGTGCACCATGAGCAGCTATCCCACTGTGCCACTCACTGTCATTCCAGCCCAGAGTGATTAGAGACGTTTTTGAAGTGCCTCATGGGGCTGAAATGAGTCACACTCTGCAAATTCTGCAGGCTCAGGTGCCCCGTGCTCACAATACTCACGAGAGTAGTGCAGAGCTGTGCATGCTCCATGCTTCTGTCAGAGATGGTAGACAGTGAGAAGGGACGCACAGGTTTTTGGGGATTTTGAAAAGAGGTGTGAAATATTATGGGATGCAGAACACTGCATTATGGGAAGTTGAACACATGCTCCCGGTCACCCCTGCGCATCCTCACCAGGAGCGCTTGTGTCAATTCAGAGTGCAGTGCATGTCTGGAGTGGCTCACGACCATGAGTGCCTAACTCAGAGCAGACTGCCAATATCAGGGCAGACACCCCAAGCTGGTGGTGTGTTCTACAATCAGATTTCACCAAGCCAGTAACTGTGAACGCCTGGATCACTATACGAGCCTTACCATGGAGTCACACGCAGTCCCTTTAGACTCTCCAGTCTATCCTGCCACCCAGACAAACTGGACTTAGTGATAAATGGTCACTTACACCCAGGGGAGGCTCTAGGTATTTTGCCGCCCCAAGCATGGCAGGCAGGCAGGCTGCCTTCTGCGGCTTGCCTGCGGGAGGTCCCCGGTCCTGCGGATTCAGCCGTGGGCCCAACAGACCCTCCTTAGGCATGCTGCCGAAGGCAACCTGCCTGCTGTCCTTGCGGCAACTGGCAGAGCGACCCCCATTGCTTGCTGCCCCAGGCACGCGCTTGGCATGCTGGTGCCTGGAGCCCCCCCTGCTTACACCAAAAATGACACCACATTCAGGTTGCTTCCAGACCCAAGAGACCAGTCACCTACCCCAGATCACTTGACACCCTCGATCCTGCATCAAAGTGATGCCTGTAGCCAATCCTGTAAGAAACTAGCTAAAGGTTTATTAATTAGGGAAAAGGACTAAGAGCATCATTTACAGGTCAAAGCAAGCGAACTTGTACAACCAATGAGTTACCATCTAACTCCTGAGAGTGACAGAATTGTCCTGATCTGTCTATTCAAGGCATCTTTCAGGGCACCCCAGGAGGCAGCCCCTGGGGATCTCTGGCTTCAGTTTCAAGTCTCTGGCCCTTCAGAGTTCAAACAGCCACAAAGGTGCCGTTTCTTCTTGTCGGGGATTTTTATTCCCTTCCCCCACAGTTCAAGGTGATGGGACGAGTCCATGTGCACATCCCTTCTTTGGGGGGCGGAGGGGGAGAGCAATCAAAAAAGTCTTTTGTCTTCTGATGTTCCACAAGGGTTTGTCTGGTGTCCAGGGGCCTTCTTGTGTTGGCCAGAAGATGACAGCTCCTGCGGCAAACTTGCATTCCAACCTGGTGATGTTTCTCTCCTCACCGTGGGGGCTTCCAGTTTCAGAGCAAACACTCAAACTTACCTTATGAATTGAAGCAGCCCAGGGAGCAGACCTGTGCTGGGAGCAGGGCCACAGAAGCAGCCCAGGGAGCAGACCTGTGCTGGGAGCAGAGCTGCAGCAACCAGAGCCAGAGGGGCCAGAAGAGCAGCCCAGGGAGCTGGAGGCAGAGCAGCATCAGTGCTGGGGCTGAAGCTGGAGCAGTGAGCACTGTGGGGAGCGAGGGGGGACCCTGGGCAGCGGGCGCAGCACAGGGAGATGCCCCCAGCCAAGAGGCCTTGCAGGCCAGACTTGGAGGGGGATCATAACCCTGATGGGGGGACTGACCCTGGGAAGAAGGATCCTGCCACCTAGAGCCAGAGGGCGTGTGGCCACCCCCAGAGCAAGCGTCCGATCCACAGCATCCTTGCAGCACAGCCAGGGATTGGGCAGGAGACCTGGGAGGGTGAGGCACAGACTGTCAACTGCCCTCACATTCCCTAAATATGTAGCATTCTATTAGTTATATGCTGGTACCTGGTCAAAGGGGGCTTTTTTGCTTGCTTTATTATCCTCTTGTCCGTTTGTTGTGCTGTTAATATGTGTCAATTAATTACAGTTAAGGACCATCTTGTTCTATGTCTGTACAGGTCCTAGCGCAATGGGATCCTGGTCTGTGAGTGGGACTATGAGGCAGTGCTGCAATACAAATAATCACATGCTGATCTACAGAAATACTTTTGTACCATGGCCATCCCCACTGGCTTAAGAGATTAGTCACTGAAAATGGAAGTATGTGAACTTGACATCTGTAGTTAAACTCAGTCCCCTTGTCTCCTGCACTGAGTGTTCTTTCTGCTCAATACACACTCAACGGTAGCATATCCACATAATAGGGTTATGAAGATGGGTCTATGGGAGGGTTTGACTTCCTCTACCACGGGCTGCTATTGCAGGAAGGAGGTTTGCTGGGAAGAGTTGGGGTCCGTCTGACCAAGAAGGAGAAGAACATCTTCATGCGTTGACTCACCAACCTTATGAGAAGAGCTTAAAATTAAGTTCAGAGGGGGCAGGTGAAAAAAGCCACCAGGTAAAAACAAGTGACCTTAATAGAGGACTAGATGTTTGGGGAGAAGTAGATGTGGAAAATTGCAGTAGAATTATAGGAGAAACAAGAGGGAAATCCATGGGGGCATCTGCTTAAAATCTTAGATGTTTATAGGTTGGATATTAGGAAAATCTTTTTCACTCAGAGAGTGGTGAAGCATTGGAATGGGTTACCTAGGGAGGTGGTGGAATCTCCTTCCTTAGAGGTTTTTAAGGTCAGGCTTGACAAAGCCCTTGCTGGGATGATTTAGTTGGGTTTGGTCCTGCTTTGAGCAGGGGGTTGGACTAGATGACCTCCTGAGGTCCCTTCCAACCCTGATATTCTGTGATTCTAGGAGGAGTAATACTAATGGGGAATAAACAGTAAGAACTGGGAGTTTTAATACATAAGTGATAACTGAGCTTAACTGGCATCACAGATACTTGCTGAGCTAAATCTCATGACTGGAATATTGGTATAGAGGGCTATAGCTTGTTCAGGAAGGACAGGCAGGAAAAAAAGAGAGAAAGTATTGCATTGTACACTTGTTCTGAGGTCCAGAAGGAGGTGAGAAGCAGACCAGCTGAAAGTCTCCGAGTAAAGATAAAATGCAAAGAGAAGATAGGAAGAATAGCAAGAGGCCCATATGACTCCATCAGAAGTTTTTTAATGACCTGAAAATGAAAAAAAAATCCTACAAAATGTGGAATTACTAAGGAGGATTACAAAAGAATAGCATATACGTGCAAGGACAAAATCAGAAAGGGTAAGGCACAAAATAAGTTATACATAGCAAGGGACAAAGGTAATTGGAATTCTTTTTCCATATGGTTTACTGCAAAGAGTGTCATCAATAAAAATTAATTTAGTTGATGTGTTTTGTAGAACTGATAAATTAAAGTTTTTAATTGTTCACTTTATTAATGTAACTTCTGTTCACCATTCATTACACTTGCCTACATTGTAACTTCTGTTCACTGTTTGCCATATTGTAATTCAAACTGTATTTTAAAACGGTCACTCCATTTTGCAAAAGCTTCCTCCAACCTTCATTTTTGCAAACCCTGCTGTAATCTTATTAGTTTAGTTTAGATGTGTGACTGAGGTATGTATAGATGATGGAATCAACCTCCAGCCCCAGCCTGTCCTGATGAAATAAAGTTCAAACCTCACCGGCTGAAGAAGCAGACAAGAGCCCTAACGAAGTGAGAAGATAGGAAGAATAGTAAGAATGCATCCGATGAAGTGGGTATTCACCCACGAATGCCCATGCTCCAAAACGTCTGTTAGTCTATAAGGTGCCACAAGACTCTTTGCTGCTTTTACAGATCCAGACTAACATGGCTACTCCTCTGATAAAGTGAGAAGAGTCCACCCTAAAAAGAAAAGGTACAATAGAAGGAAGATCAAAGCCAGGTCCGAGGCTGAAAGTCACGACTGCAATTGATGGGTGATCAATCACCAAACCCAGAGGCAGCGTGACACAGCAAGACCTATAGACTCTGGATTCAAACTAAAGCCTACAAAAAGGATGGGTGAGATGGGAGACTTTGGAGGGTAACAGTCTGCTGCCAACATGGAAGGACATAGGTGCATGCCCAACAGAGATCCAGCTCATCCTTGTGCCCAGCTTTCCTGGCCAGTTAGCTGCCACAAGCTACGAACCCAAGCTGCAAAATCAAGCCATGAACTCAAGCTATGTCCAGGACTGGTAACTAAGCAGCAGCTGCAGAATATCTGATGGATGCGTATGTGTCAGAGCCGGCTCTAGGTTTTTTGCTGCCCCATGCAAAAAAAAATTTGGCTACCTCCATCCCAGCCCTGGGCCCCCGCCCGCACCCTCCTGCTGCCCCAGCCCTGGGCTCTCCCCCCACCCCACACCCCCTGCCACCCCAGCACTGGGCTTCCCCCTTTCCCCCCCACCAGTGCCCTTCCCCCACCCCCCCTGCCGCCCCAGTCCTGGGCTCCCCCCTTCCCCCCCCACCAGTGCCCCCCCACAGACACCTCCTGCCACCCCAGCCCTGGGATCTTCCCCCCCCACCAACACCCTCCTTCCGCCGCAGCCCTGGGTCACTGGAAACTTGCTCCCAGGGTGGGTCATTCAGCAGGAATTTTGGACGTGCACAGAACACAAACAGGATTGGGTCCCATATGATTACAGAACTGCAGTAAAGTGGAACAATTTTCACCTTGTGTGATTGGAGGATATCTGGATGCATATTATAAGACTGTCCTCCATAAATGAGGAAAAGTTGAGGTGCCTTCATTATTCTTTTGTTCCACTCTTTGTTTCTATGGGGAATTTGCCAATGCAATATCACTGTCTTCCTTTTAAACAAACAAACAAACAAACAAACAAAAGGCAATGGCTGTTGAAAATAGCAATTCCAGTCCTAATAACCACTGGGAAGCATTTCTTGCTCAATTTTATCCTACTTTTTCTACAGCAAGTTGCAGTGGATCAATATATTTGATTTGGGAGAAATGAAGTAGCAGCTGCCCAAACTGAGCTTGAGCACTCCTGAATTTTGAGGTGTTCAAATCTGGAAGGCAGCTGCTGGGGTGGGGGTGGAGGGGGGGGGCTGTGGGCTCCATGGGCTCTGCGGGGGAGCACGGCAGCATGTATGCAGCAGTGTGTCTGGCGCTGCGCGGAACCAGACAAGCTGGTCTGAGTGGCACGGTAAGGGGGTTGGGGGGTTGGAGAAGGGGTGGAGGGTTCCGGGGGGGCAGTCAAGGGACAGGGAGCGGGGGGGTTGGATGGGGCGGAGGTTCAGGGGGGCAGTCAGGAGCAGGGAGAAGGGGGGTTAGATGGGTCAGGGGTTCGGGGGGGCCGTCAGGGGACAGGCAGCGGTTGGATAGGCATGGGAGTCCCAGGGATTTGTCAGGGGACAGCTAGGGGGTGGAGTCCTAGGGGGGCAGTTGGGGACAAGGAGAAGGGAGGTTTAGGTGGGGGCTGGGATCCCAAGGGGCAGTTAGGGGCAGGGGTCCCGGGATGGGGCAATCGGGCAGCAAGGACCAGCAGCGCTTAGATAGGGGGTGGGGTCCTGGGGGGCAGTTAGAGGCAGGGGTCCCGGCAGGGGGTGATCAGGGAGCGGGGGGGGGGGGGTTGGATGGGTTGGGGTTTCTGTGGGGGGCAGTCGGAGGGAGTGGATGGTGGCGGGGGGCTTCCCTCCCCGTGGAGTGTCCTGTTTTTTTTAATGTTAAAGTCTGGTCTCCCTACCATTCACAGCACTCACAGCAGGCTGCAGCATGAGGTCCCACCTCCTTCCTTTCCAGTTGGTAGTGGCCAAGGGAATGCTGGGAAATGTAGTTCTTTCCCTGCTCCAGGGCTGGCTCTGTAGGCAGGGAGCTAACCAAGGAACTACATCTCCCAGAGCCCCCTGTTGGTTCTCAGCTTCCCTGCGATCCCTGCAAATGGGCTGCTCCAAGCAGGTGCTTGTTTTGCTTGTGCCTAGAGCCACCCCTGCTTGTTCTTGACAAATCCATCTTGGTTCTTACTTATCACCTATTATCCTCTAGCTTTTAATAAATTGGTAGATTAATCATTTTTTCCAGTATCTTTTTGGGTATTGAAGTTAGCCTGTCCCGTCTTTACTTCCCTGAGAACCTCTTTTTTTGAAGTTTGTCCTTGTTATGAACCTCACCCACCCTCCATGAGTTCTGGAAGATTATCGCTAATGGTTCAGAGATTGCTTCAGCTAGTTTCTTAAGTACTCTAGGGTGAATTTCATCCGGCCCTGCAGAGTTGCAGAGATCTAACTTAGTAAATATTCTGTATCTATTATTTCCCTATTCTGGCCAGTGTTCCTTCCCTCTCATTAAAATTAACCAGTGTGAAGTATCTGTTCACAACTAACCTTTTAAATCCTGCATTCAGTAAAACTGAAGAGGTGCTCATACTGAGTGGCTGGTTGCTAACATAATGGTCAAAGATGTCAGTGTCCTGGGGTTGTTAATGTGTCTTGCTTTAAGCAGTCATCTAAGGTGGTGGAGCTGTAATGCCGAAGTCACATTCTGAGCAGTAGCTCTTCTTAACAGAAGAACAGATCTTCATCCAGCTCACAGTGTGGCTCCCTATGGGTGAGTTGGTGATGTCCAAGTCTCAGCTGTGATTGTAGCTCTTGTCTGCAGCTGTCGTCTTGGAGACGCAGACAGAACATCAGTCCCGTTCCAGGTGGTGCTGTAGTAACAGGGTTAACACAGGAAGAAGATAGAAGAGGCGGCTAATGACTATCCGTGCTTGACGGTGTCAGAGAGCGGGATGTGGGTGGTAAGGTTTAGTGGTCAGAGCAGGACCTGCAGCCAAAAAACAGAGCGGTGGGTCAGAGCCAGGGGCCAAATGCCAGCGCCAAGGGTCAGAGCCAGGGGCAGAATCGGGGTAGGAGTCGAAGCTGGAGATGAGGAATCGGAGCTGAGGGTCAGAACCAGGTTACCTGGGGAGGGACAAGGCAGGAGTAGGGTTGGACCAAGGCCGGAGCTACCATAGCTGTGGGCAAAAGCTTTGAGCAGCTACTGAACTGCCACTGCTGGGCTTAAGAGCCTCTCTGCTGACCCTTCCCACCAATCAGTCAGCTTGGTACAGGCTACCTGAGCTCGTTAGGTTGCCTGGAGACTGGCTCTGCTGCAGGCCCTGATTCCCGACAGATGGTACTTGTTGATGGTCCCATACGGCAGGTTCTTCAAGGGAGGGACTCCTCAGGACTTGGGGCTCTCCAGTCCTCCCATCCTGGTGTCCATGAGCTCAAGGTGAAGAGAGACAAAGAAATACACGCAAGCTCCTCCTCCTATGATCACTCTCATGTGTGGGTCTTACCAGGTCCCCTTTTCTTGTGGCCCCTCCTAGAGGAACAGCTCTGGTCGAATCAGTGTCACAGATGTGCTTCTTCCAAATAGATCAACCTTCCATTGAGGAAAAACACTGCACACACAAGTGGGTTTTGCCCATATAAAGTCAATTTCTGCTCAGTGACTTCCCCTTTCTCAGGTGTTTCCTGGTGGATACCCCTGTCCTGTCTGGATTGTGGTGAGCAGTGTGGTGTGGTTCACCTGCCTTATTTCCTCCTCTGTCTGCTTTAGAACAACACATTCCCTGTGGCTAAAGAATTTTTTTCCTCTCCTGTTTGCCATTGCCCAGTGGAGTCTATCATAGAATCATAGAATCCCCCTGGGTAAGAACATAGGGAAGGATGGGAGAGAGATCCCAGAGGCCAAATTTAGGCTCCATGGTAACATTTCATGAAACGCTTCCAGTTCCACACATATGGCCAGTTAGACAGGCAGAAATGCAGGGTCTCAATGCATGGATGAGACGATGGCTTAGGGACAAAGGGGTTAGATTTATTTGGAACTGAGGAACCTTTTGGGAAAGGGGGAGTCTATTCAGGCAGGATGGGCTCCACCTAAACCAAAATGGAACCACATTCCTGGCACTTAAAATTAAAGAGGTCATAGAGCAGTTTTTAAACTAAGGGCTGAGGAAAACAGGGCTGCCCAGAGGGGGGGGCAAAGGGGGCAATTTGCCCCGGGCTCCGCAGGGGCCCCCAAGAGAACAGCGGAGGCTCCCGCCTCCGCCCCTCTCCTGGAGCCTCAGTGCATCAAGCGCCGAGTCTCCGCCGGGGCCCCTGAGCCCCGCCCTGCTCAGAGCCGCGTGGTGAGGGGGCGGGGCTGGGAGCTCCAGGCTGAGCTCAGCTCCCTCCGCTCGGCGGGGAGCTCCCAACCCCGCCCCCTCACCACGCGGCTCTGAGTGGGACAGAGCTCAGGTCCCGCCGGCCACACGCTGCGGCTGTTCCGGCGAGGCGCTGAGACTCCGGGTGAGGAGGGAGCCGGGGTAAGAGGCTGGGGCCGGGGCGGGGGGGAAGCGGGACTGGGCCGGGGCGGGGGGGAAGCGGGACCCGCCGCCGAAGCGCAGCCCGGTCTTCGGCGGCGGGGGGCCCCTTCCATTCCCCCCCGCCGCCGAAGACCCCGGGCCCCCGAAATCCTCTGGGCGGCCCTGGAGGAAAAGCCAACATGTGTGGAGGAGCATGTGGTTTGGACAGAGACATCCCTTAGGGGCGGATCTATTAATGGAGATTCTCTATGTCCTAGTAAGGAGGTGGCTAAGGAGAGGATGGAAGATGATAAAATACAGGTAGGCTCTGATGAGAAACAGTCAAATAAAAAAAGAGTCCCATTCAATTACATCATGTAATGGCAGACAGCTAAAAAGTGACAAGTTTTTAAAGCGCTCATATACCAATGCTAGAAGTCTAAACAATAAGATAGGTGAACTAGAGTAGGTCGTATTACATGAGGGTATGGATATAATAGGCATCACAGTAACTTGGTGGAATGAGGATAATCAATGCGACACAGTAATACCAGTGTACAAAATATATCGGAAGCACAGAACAGGAAATGCTGGTGAGGGAGTGGCAATAGAAAGCGTTAAGTCAAATGAAGTAAAAATCTTAAATGAACCAAACTGTCTGATGGAATCTCTATGGATAGTAATTCCATGCTCAAATAATAATATAGCAGTGTCCGCCAGCCTCCCTTGGGCCCGTCCCCTTTGAGCTGCAGAGTTTTTAGAAGGAACCTGCCCCACTTGTGTGACAGGCTCTTAGCAGGGCCAGATTAATCATTTGTGAGCCCTGGCACCTGGACTGTGGCCCCGCCCCCTGCTCCGCCCACACTTTGCAGCAAGGCCCCGCCCCTGCTCAGCCTCTTCCCCTCCAAGGCCCCACCCACCGCTCGCACGGTTGGGAGGGAGCGGAGTCAGCGGCAGGCAGGAGGTGCAGAGGCTTAATCCCTGAGAGAGACTGGACCCCCGAGAAGGGCTGTCACACTGAAGGTGGTTCCCCCCAGGGACTCCACGGGGCCAAGAGAGGGCACAACCTGTGAGTCCGTGACAGCAGGGCCACAGTCCGGGTGCCACGGCCCCTTCTAAGTGTGGGCCCGGCACCAGTGTAAACCAGGCACGGTCTCTTAGATGGTATCAGAGCTGGTAACAACCATCCTGCTGCTGAGACAGGCTGGAGTGGCTGTTGTTACAGTCCGACCTGTTTCATCTCAGCTGGTGGTTGGGATTAGCTGGAGCCGGTAGAGGCGACGTCAACTGGGTCCCCTCTCCGGTCCCATCTGGTCAGGATGTCTCAGGCTCAGGATGACAAAGGTCTCGGGTCCCAGAAGATGTGGGGGAGGGGAGAACCATGATGGTGAAGCTCGTTCTAGTAGCCTAATTTTCTCCCCAAAGTCTCTTTCAGGTCCCCAAAAGGGAGCAATGGGTGAAACAGCCCATCCCCTCATTCCTTTGACCACCAAGTAGGTTTAATCTGCAGCACTGGATTCACTCCTTTCTGGTTCCACACGTTTCTTGTTTGCCAGGCGTGATCTGAACCCAGTCACTGAGTTACAGCAGAAGGCTCTTTCGTTTGGACTAACTCCATCTGTCTCTCGTTTGGTACCTTTTCCCATCAACCCTGGTTACTCTCGGTCATTGTACCATCTCAGGAACGCTCACAAACTTTTACAGCTGCATTCACAGTGAGGGTAAATTTGTCAGGCCAGTTATTAAGACCAGGTGCAGCAGGAGATAAGGGTGAGCGTTACGAATGCACCGTCCGAGTTCCCCTTTCCAAAGGGCCGTTACACTTTGAAAGTGACTGCAAAAAACCTGCTCCCAGACGACCTCCCTCATCCCTGTGGGTATCAGAGGTGCAGGGACTAACCTAAGCCATTCCTGTTTTTCTCTCTCATACGCCCAGCAGAGCCAGCCAGGGCCTGGTCTGGTTCAAGCCTCAGCAGAATTGTCACCCAAGTTCCTGTTGCAGGATCTTTGGGTTGGATCCCCAGATGATGTCAAGCGGGATCACACGGATGACAGCTGCTGTGCACCAGCCAAGGTGCTGGCCCATTCCTGGCACTGGAAAGCACTGACCAAAGAAATACATTCACTACTACAGGTGCCGACTCTGTGGGTGCTCTGGGGCTGAAGCATCCATGGGGAAAAAACAGTGGGTGCTAAGTACCCACCAGCCACCCATCCATCAGTTGTTTGGCCACCCTGCTGCTGATCAACTGTTTGGCAGCCAGTGGGAGGTGGTTAGGGGAGGGGGCGGAGCAGGGGTGGGATGAGGCGGGGCAAGGGCGGGGTCTTGGGGGAAGGGGTGGGGCAGGGGTGAGAATAGGCAGGGGGAAAGGCAGGGCCTTGGGGGAAGGGGTGGAGTTGAGGCAAGGCCGAGGTGGGGCACCCACCTGGAAAAATTAAAGTCAGCACCTGTGGCACTACAGTCGAGTCCTGGCTCTTCTCTCCCAGCAGACCCCCCTGGGCTCTGCAGTCTGATGGGAATCCACCTCTGGCAAGACAGTGTTGTGTTCCCAGCGCCCCAGGGAGTCTGATTACCCTGCCGGATAACCACCTCTCTTATCTGCAGAGCAGCTCTGCTTTCCGAGCCCTCCTCAAACCTCCCCACCGTTTGCTCCACATCGTCCCTTCTCTGTGCTGCTGCCCCAAGCCCCTCCTGCCCCACCGAGGCAAAATTCACCCCAGGGGTGGGGCAGGGCTAGCCCTTGTCACTGCTGGAGACCTGGAGTCCTGCTCCAGCCCTGCACCAGGAACTCCCACCGTTCCTTTCTTCCCGTCAGGCCCAAACAGCGCCAAAGCCTCATGCCGGCCCTCTGCCCAGGGGTCATTACACCCCAGAGAGAGGTTGGGCTGAGGGCTCGTACCTGCTCCCTTTGGTCGCTGATCACCACCAGATCAGCATTCTGGGCTAAGCAGGAGTTTCTCGCTGCCTCCCAGGTCTGGTTAGCCTGGGAGAAAAGGTAACACCTCCCTTGGTCCTGGTCCCAGCCTGACTGGCACCAGGGAACACCTGCCGCAGAGAACACAGCAGAGAACACAGCTGTGAGCCCCTCCCCCGTTACTCGCCAACGAGGGGCCAATCCCCTCTCTCACATGCCGATGAGGGGCTGATCCCTCCGCCCCATGTGCCATGAGGGACCGATCCCTCCCTCACACGCGCCGATCAGGAGCCTATCCACCTCATCTCACGTGCCAACAAGGGGCCGATCCGCCGACCCCATGTACTGACGAAGGGCAGATCCCTCCCCCTCACGTGCCGATGGGGGGGCCGAACCCTGCCACGCCAGGTGCCGACGAGGGGCTCATCCCTCCCACCACATGGCGATGACGGGCCAATCCCCCCACCCAACGTGCCAATGAGGGACTAACCCCCCACCATGTGCTGACGAGGGCCCGATCCCACCCTCCCCACGTGCCGGCCAGCAACCGATCCCTCTCCCCACACGCACTGCTGAGGGGCCAATCCTTCCCCCCGCAGACACAGAGCACAGGCCAAACCACAGCAGGTGTGGGTACTCCACAGGAAACCTAAGCCACAGGTGAAAGCAGAAGCTATAGGCGGAGACATGGGGCACAGGCAGCCCCTCCATCCATCCTTATGGGCTCTGCTTTCACAGGGCGAGTGGCAGGGCCCCATTCCCAGGTTCCAGCCCCCACCCCTGGCACTAATGGGGGATTCTGCAGCCCCACACCCCAGCTAGGGGGGAGCCCCCCACCCCAGCTAGAATGTGACACTGCATTTGGATTCTCCCCACTCTGCTCTCACTTGCTGTGCTCCTCTGGGTTGTGGGGCCAGGGTCTCCCGGCTTGGTGAAAGAAGGGGTGGCCTGTGAAACTGAGCATGGCTTGTGTTAGTCTCAGGGCCATTGATAGGATACACACACACCCCACGGGGTGCTGCTCACCCCACCTCCCTGCACCCCAGAGGGTGATGCTTCAGCACTCCAACCCTGCCTAATGCCTGATCCCCACCTCCCTGCATCCCTAAACCAGATCAAGACTTTCCAGCATCTTTCTCCCCCACCTCATCTGCAGGCTGAACCACCCCTGATCCCTACATTCCTAAATTGGAAGGAGACACTGCAGCACCCTGACCCCTGTCCCTGCTGGGTGCTCATCCCCCTCCCTATGCCCCATGTGGTGCCATCCCTGTTCTCAGGGCACAGGCTGGGACATTAAGGAAAGGAAAACTAAGAACATTCAAGAGGAGCCCAGAGAGCACCTCCTATTTACCCCTGTCCTCCAGCCCTGATCTTACCAGCCGGGCCCCTCTTGGTTGTGGGGCTGGGGTCCCCGGCCATGTCTGAAAATGGGACCATCTAAGAAACTGAGCAGAGCCCCAGTGTGAGCCTCAGGTACATCACAAGCCTCTCCCAAAGGGTGGGTTGGCAGCTTCTCAGTCTGGTCTGTCAACTCTGTAGTTGGGTGGGGAGGAAATCCCAGCGAGGGGCTCCCCCAGCCCATTGGGGCTCTCACCTTCTTGGGGCAGGGATGAGCAGGATTTGGGGAGGGGAGAATCTCAAACCCTAATAATAATAATGCCTCCCCCTTCTCATCAGTAGAGCAAACAAAGCCTTTGTGAAGGGGATCAGGCTCATGAGCACCATTTTATAAATGGGGAAACTGAGGCACAGGGCATTGATGTGACTTGCCTAAGGTCACACCACTCAAATAGAACCCTGGTCTCCTAGGGCTTAGTCCTATTCTGTCTCTACTAGTCCATGCTGTCTCAGAAGGTGCCTAGCTCTCACCAGACCAGCTCTGGTGGGGGTACGGGGTCCAGGTCATGGTGGCTACTCACGGTAGAGGAGGTAGAGGAGGACCCGGGTCATCAGGAGCAGTTTGATGGCCACAATGATCAGGGTAGGGATCACCAGCTGCCGGTTCGTGAAGGGGGGATCTGGAAAGGGGGGAAAATGGCTCTGATAATCCTGTCCTGGCCATACCCTAGATTTTACCCCACCCCCAAGCACTGAATGGGACACACTTTCGATCAAGCCTGACAATAATTAAAGGGGCAGGGATTGGTGTGTAGCATCTTTAGCTAAAAGAGCTTTTCTCCCCACTGTGTCTCAGGCATTTGAGTTATATGTGCACCCACAAAAATGAAAAAGATGAAGCCAAAGGGACAAACTCTGCTCCCAGTTACACCAGTGTAAATCTAGCCTGAAGGCAACAGTATGACTCAGGATTTACACTGGTGTAAATGGGAGCAGACGTTGGGTCAAATAGTTTCCAAACCTTTGGAGGAAAATAATCACGTCACTTGCCAGGCAGTGAAGTTTCCCCAGGTGTGACCCTGTCAGTCCTGCCAGCTCCCCAGTAACCCTTGGGGCTTCCAGGGATGGTAGGGTAGGTGAGACCCCCATTTCTGATCTAGTTTTGAAAAGAGGAAAAAAACAAACTGCTTTTTTAACTTTCTTCCAGCACCACAAAGGAGCAAAAAGGGAAGGAACCCAGCTGCCACCCCCAGGAAACGAGCAACACACGGAGCAGCAGGTTCATAGGATAGAATAGAATCATAGAATCTCAGGGTTGGAAGGGACTTCAGGAGGTCATCTACTCCAACCTACTGCTCAAAGCAGGACCAAACCCAACTAAATCATCCCAGCCAGGGCTTTGTCAAGCCTGATCTTAAAAACCTCTAAGGAAGGAGATTCCACCACCTCCCTAGGTAATCCATTCCAGTGCTTCACCACCCTCCAACTGAAAAAGTTTTTCCTAATATCCAACCTAAACCTCCCCCTCTGCAACTTGAGACCATTACTCCTTGTTCTGTCATCTTCTACCACTGATACAGTCTAGATCCATCCTCTTTGGAACCCCCTTTCAGGTAGTTGAAAGCAGCTATCAAATCCCCCCTCATTCTTCTCTTCTGCAGGCTAAACAATCTCAGTTCCCTCAGCCTCTCCTCATAAGTCATGTGCTCCAGCCCCCTAATCATTTTTGTTGCCCTCCGCTGGACTCTCTCCAATTTATCCACATCCTTCTTGTAGTGTGGGGCCCAAAACTGGACACAGTACTCCAAATGAGGCCTCACCAGTGCTGAATAGAGGGGAATGATCACATCCCTCGATCTGCTGGAAATGCCCCTACTTATACAACCCAAAATGCCATTAGCCTTCTTGGCAACAAGGGCACACTGTTGACTCATATTCAGCTTTTCGTCCACCGTAACCCCTAGGTCTTTTTCTGCAGAACTGCTGCCCAGCCATTCGGTCCCTAGTCTGTAGCAGTGCATGGGATTCTTCCGTCCTAAGTGCAGGACTCTGCACTTGTCCTTGTTGAACCTCATCAGATTTCTTTTGGCCCAATCCTCTAATTTGTCTAGGTCCCTCTGTATCCTATCCCTACCCTCCAGCGTATCAACCACTCCTCCCAGTTTAGTGTCATCTGCAAACTTGCTAAGGGTGCAGTCCACACCATCCTCCAGATCGTTAATGAAGATATTGAACAAAACCGGCCCCAGCACCGACCCTTGGGGCACTCCACTTGATACCGGCTGCCAGCTAGACATGGAACCATTGATCACTACCCGTAGAGCCCGACCATCTAGCCAGTTTTCTATCCACCTTACCGTCCATTCATCCAGCCCAGACTTCTTTAACTTGCTGGCAAGAATACTGTGGGAGACTGTATCAAAAGCTTTGCTAAAGTCCAGAAATAGCACATCCACTGCTTTCCCCTCATCCACAGAGCCGGTTATCTCATCATAGAAGGCAATTAGGTTAGTCAGGCATGACTTGCCCTTGGTGAATCCATGCTGACTGTTCCTGATCACTTTCCCCTCCTTTAAGTGGTTCAGGATTGATTCCTTGAGGACCTGTTCCATGATTTTTCCAGGGACTGAGGTGAGACTGACTGGCCTGTAGTTCCCTGGATCTTCCTTCTTCTCTTTTTTAAAGATGGGCACTACATTAGCCTTTTTCCAGTCATCTGGGACCTCCCCCGATCGCCATGATTTTTCAAAGATAATGGCCAATGACTCTGCAATCTCATCGGCCAACTCCTTTAGCACCCTCGGATGCAGCGCATCCGGCCCCATGGACTTGTGCTCGTCCAGCTTTCCTAAATAGCCCCGAACTACTTCTTTCTCCACAGAGAGCTGGTCACCTCCTCCCCATACAGTCACCTCCTCCCCCAAAATAGGCCCAAGGAGCATGAGCACGGGGTTCAACATGGCCTGCTCCAAGGTGCAACCCCTGCCCCCCACAGGACGTTCCCAACGCGGCCTTCCCCAGGGATCTCCACGCTGCAGGATGTGCCCGATGTAGCCTGCTCCCGAGATCTTTGCCCTACAGGACGTGCCCGACGTGTCCGGCTCCAGGGATCTTTGCCCTACAGGACGTTCCCAACGCGGCCTGCCCCAGGGATCTTTGCCCTACAGGACGTTCCCAACGCGGCCTTCCCCAGGGATCTCCACGCTGCAGGATGTGCCCGATGTAGCCTGCTCCCGAGATCTTTGCCCTACAGGACGTGCCCTACAGGACGTTCCCAACGCGGCCTGCCCCAGGGATCTTTGCCCTACAGGACGTTCCCAACGCGGCCTGCCCCAGGGATCTTTGCCCTACAGAACGTTCCCGACGCAGCCTGCCCCAGGGATCTCCACGCTGCAGGACATACCCGATGTGGCCTGCCCCAGGGATCTCCACGCTGCAGGACATACCCAATGCGGCCTGCCTCAGGGATCTTTCCTCTACAGGACGTTCCCGACGCGGCCTGTCCCAGGGATCTCCACGCTGCAGGACATACCCGACGTGGCCTGCCCCAGGGATCTCCACGCTGCAGGACATACCCAATGAGGCCTACCTCAGGGATTTTTCCTCTACAGGACGTTCCCGACGCGGCCTGCCCCAGGGATCTCCACGCTGCAGGACATACCCGATGTGGCCTGCCCCAGGGATCTTTACCCTACAGGACGTTCCCGACGCGGCCTGCCCCAGGGATCTCCACGCTGCAGGACATACCCGACGTGGCCTGCCCCAGGGATCTCCACGCTGCAGGACATACCCAACGCGGCCTGCCCCAGGGATCTTTCCTCTACAGGACGTTCCCGACGCGGCCTGCCCCAGGGATCTCCACGCTGCAGGAAATACCCGACGTGGCCTGCCCCAGGGATCTTTGCCCTACAGGACGTTCCCGACGCGGCCTGCCCCTAGGGTGAGCAGATGTCCAGATTTTATAGGGACAGTCCTGATTTTTGGATCTTTTTCTTATATAGGCTCCTATTACCCACCACCCCCTGTCCCGATCTTTCAAATTTGTTGTCTGGTCACCCTACCTTCCCCAGGGATCTTTGCCCTATGGGACGTTCCCAATGCAACTTTCCCCAGGGATCTCCACCCTGCAGGACATGCCTGACGTGTCCTGCCCCAGGGATCTTTGCCCTGCAGGACATTGCCTACGGGGCCTGCCCCAGGGGTCTTCGCCCTGCAGGACGTTCCCATCCTGGCCTGCCCCTGGGATCTCCATGCTGCAGGACGTTCCCGACTCAGCCTGCCTTAGCGTGCCACATCCTTCCTGTGCAGACAGAGGCTGCCACGGAGACGTGACTGTGTGGCGGTCACTGGGACATGACTTTATGTGGGCTGGACACTGTTCTCATGAGTACCAAGGGATCTGGGCTGCCCTGCACAAAGCTCTTTGAGCTAGACTGCCCCCCTGGTAGGCCCTGATGCCAAGAAATAGGGTCAGGGGCTTGTGCCTCCTCTATCCAGCATAGCCCCTAACATAGGCTATGGAGCCCTTCAGTGCTGCCCTAAGTGGCTCCCTTGTTCCAGGGACCTGATAGGGCTTTTCAGAATGGAAGGGAGGGGGCAGATACCCCCTCAGAGCCACTGCAGCCCAGTCCCCCAGCCCAGTGTTCAGAGTCCCCCCTCTAGTGGCTGAGTCATTTAAGAGGATAAAAATCTACTACCACTTCCAACTATTATCCTGTTAGCTGAAATGGGGCTTTTAGTGCTTTAGAATCCCAGGTCCAATCCTCAGTGGTGACCACAGGGGGCCAGGAATGCCAGGACCAAATGCAGGCGGGATGATTTAGGGAAGCTGTCTATGTACAGCTGACATGCAGTGGTCATGCAGCCTCGGTGGAGGAGGAAGAGTGGAGCTAAACAGGACCACAAACAGCTCAGACATCGCCAAGTGTTTATCAGCACTGGGTATAATTAGCCCACGTACCTTATTATAGTCAATATTTTCCATGTTTGCCAGGAACTGTTTAAGACATTGATTTTAAGGGACATCTGCATCATGCTGAGCTTGTTGGAAGCTGCCTAGGCTCCAAGCCACCCAGCCATGGAGGAACTTATGGCGCTAGAGAGAGACGTCAGGGAGCAGCTCCTTGGCTGGAGCTCTGCTGATTTGCACCCTTGCCTCCAGCTACATCATCTCAAGACTTATTACTGTTTCCATTCCCATTGCACCCAAGTCCAAACACCTCACCTGCCCCAAGAGCTCACAACCTAGCAGGCACCCTAGAGGAGAGAAGGGAAGGTTCATGATCCCCAGATCCTAGCTGAGGCCCAGAGGGATTATGTGATTAACTCAAGGTCACACCAGGAGGCTATGGCAGAGCTGGGAATTGAGCCCTCATTACCACAGTCCCAACAACCTGCCTACAACTCCAGCCTTCCTCCTATCCAGTGTTGCCTCCTGAGCCAAATTTTTGAAAGACCTCAGCTCCCATTTAGATGCCAAGAGAAGTGGGCCAGATGTTCAAAAGAGTAACACCTAGATCCTAAACTCTAGAAATTAGAGATCCCTAGCTCTTGTCTAGCGCTTTTCATCAGTAGATCTCAAAGCGCTTTACAGGTAAGTCAGGATCATTATCCCTATTTTACAGATGGGGAAACTCATAGACTCATAGACTTAAGGTCAGAAGGGACCATTATGATCATCTAGTCTGACCTCCTGCACAACGCAGGCCACAGAATCTCACCCACCCACTTCTGTAACAAACCCCTAACCTATGTCTGAGTTATTGAAGTCCTCAAATCATGGTTTAAAGACTTTGAGGTGCAGAGACTCCTTCAGCAAGTGACTCGTGCCCCACGCTGCAGAGGAAGGCGAAAAACCTCCAGGGCCTCTGCCAATCTGCCCTGGAGGAAAATTCCTTCCCGACCCCAAATATGGTGATCAGATAAACCCTGAGCATGTGGGCAAGACACCCAGGAAAGAATTCTCTGTAGTAACTCAGATCCCACCCCATCTAACATCCCATCACAGACCATTGGGCATATTTACCTGCTAATAATCAAAGACCAATTAATTGCCAAAATTAAGCTATCCCATTATGTCATCCTCTCCACAAATTTATCAAGCCTAATCTTGAAGCCAGATATGTCTTTTGCCCCCACCGCTCCCCTTGGAAGGCTGTTCCAGAACTTCACTCCTCTGATGGTTAGAAACCTTCATCTAATTTCAATTCTAAACTTCCTAGTGTCCAGGTTATATCCATTTGTTCTTGTGTCCACATTGGTACTAAACTTAAATAATTCCTCTCTCTCCCTGAGGCACAGAGCAAGGAAGTTGACTTTCCAAAGGTCACCAAGCAGGCCAGGTGCAGTACTATCCACTGGGTGCCACTACCTGATTATTTCTGTAATCCAATGGATCTGCAAGCTTGCTGCCCCGGGCTGATGATGCAATTATTGTATCAGTTATAAACTATATACGGCTCCCTTGTCACTTTTTCAGCTTTTTCTTAAAGAGACGGTGTTCTTCATTGTCTGTGCCCTGGTCTACACTACAAACGTATGTCGGTATCACTATGTCAATCAGGACACCTGAGTGATGCAGTTACACTGACCTAACTCCTGGCGTAGACAGCGCTGTCAGTGGGAGGGCTTCTCCTGTCAACATAGCAACCGCCTCTCAGGGAGGTGGAGTACCTACACGGATGGGAGAAGCTCTCCTGTGGGTGTAGGTAGTTTCTTCAGTAAGTCCTGCAGCTCTGTAAGCACAGACAAGCCCCATGTTACAATAGTGGAGCTGGTTGGGCAATCATTTCCCCCCTGTGAAAAGTTTAGCCGTTCTGCTGCAATTTTCCTTTGAAAAACAGTTTTGTTTCTGGTGAAAAACTGGGAAAAAAGTGGATTTAAACTAAAATATCTCAGCTTTTGGGGTTTTGTATTTTTGACAAAAACCCAATTTTGGATGTAAATGGAAATTATTTTTTGAAAAACTCCATTTGGTCCAAAACCCATTTTCTATCAAAAAATATTTATGGAAAAATTTTGACAGTTCTAGTCAATATTGCTGCATGTTGCCATGTTGGATACACTAACAGAGGAATGAGACTGGGCTTGTTGTTCAAGACAGGAGACCTGGATTCTATACTCATGTTTGCCATCAATTTTATGCGCAACCATGGACCTCTCTTGTGCCTCAGTTTCCCCATCTATAAAGTGGTGACGACATTCTTTCTCTACCCGCCCAGGGGAGGAATCATTTATATTTGCCAGGTGCTTTGGGATCCTCAGCTGGGAGTGATACAGAACCAGAATCCCAGAGTGAATTCCCACCTCCTTGCAACTTTATGGTTGTATAAAATCTCCCCCAGATGCAGATTTTGGGGCTTGAGCTATTTCTAATTAATGCTGTACTAAATATCAGCCCACCTGCAGCTGCTGTGCAAGAGACATGGCCAGGGTCAGGGTCGGCTCCAGGGTTTTTGCTGCCCCAAGCAGCAGAAAGAAGAAGAAGAAAAAAGCCGCGATCGCAATCTGCAGCTCTACCGCCGCTGCTTCAGTATTCAGCGTCAATTCGGCGGCAGGTCCTTCGCTCCGAGAGGGAGTGAGGGACCCGCCACCGAATTGCCGTGGGAGACCCGGACGTGCCGCCCCTCACCGTTGGCCGCCCCAAGCAGCTGCTTGCTGGGCTGGTGCCTGGAGCCAGCCCTGGCCAGGGTGTAGTAAGTACCTACAGACAGATAGCACCAGGCCGAACAGCAGTGCCGCTGATGGATGAAACCATGCAGCAGCCAGTTGCAAACGGCTTGCTGCACCCGGCAGTGGCAGGCTGGCCCCGCGTGTTGGCTCTGTCTCTGGAGTGCTGCCGTATTGTATTGCTCTGTCTCCTGTTGCACAGTGGATGTTTAGAGATTATCTTTGGCCCCTCTCTCTGTTTAGATCCGGAGGCGCCGGCCAACTCCAGCTACCCTGGTTCTGAGCAGCGACCAGTCGTCCCCAGGTGAGAGCTGTAGCCAGCGGATGATTTGCAGGAATCGGTCTCTCTTCCGGAGACCCTGGGAAACTGGTTTCCTTTCTCAGGCCCGGCCCTGGGTCTGGGTGGAACTTGCAGAGCCCAGGCCCGTATGCCAGGGGCCTCTCCAGGCACACCAACCCCACTCCCTCCCCTACCGGCTCCAAAACCTGCTCCCCATTAACGAGGGCCCCAGCCCCTGGCCAGCCAATGGGCCTGGGCAAGGGATCATGGTTGTAAGGTCCCCACATCCGGAAGAGCAGTCCTGGTTTCTGGCCACGTGCCAGTGGTGAATTTGTAGGCACCACTGCTCTAGTACTGCCCCACAGCGCGTACCCCAGACCCGGGGCGGGGGGGGGTGGGTGGGACGACTTGCTCCTCATCAGAGGGGGATTTCGCCCTCACCTTCCCTTCCGGCTGCTTCCCCACCCCCACCAGCACCACCTTGCTCCAATCCAGGCTGCACCTCCTGTTCTGCTCTCAGGGCAGGAGCAGTCATAGAGTCCCTGGGGGCTCAGCCCCCTGCCTCACCCTGTCCATCTTCCCTCTCCTTTGGAAACAGCTGCCTCTGGCATCCGAGAGCCCTGGCCTGCACTGTCCCATCCCAGGAGCCCTTTGGCAGCATCTCCCCGCGCCAGGCAGCAGCTGCCTGGCTGAACTACATGTCCCTGGGATCTGTCTGTCTTTCTGTCTCTCTGTCTAGGGAGATGTCAAGGCAGCCGCCTGCCCTCTGCTTGCAAGGGCTGCATCTGACCTGCAATGTGACGTGTAGACTCTGACAGCAGCCATGGGGCTCCCAACCTCTGGGCTGGGGGACAGGGATGTGGCTGTCTACTGTGCTTCACTCCCCCTCCTTGAATCTCTCCTGCTTCCCTCCTCTCCTTCTGCCTCTCCCTCTCCCTCCTTCCCTCTCCAGCTCTCTCCCTCGCTCTTCCGGTCTGTCTTTCACTGTGCCTCCCTCCCAGCCGCACGCCCGGCCCTTGCAGGCTGTGCCCAGGGCCTGTCAGGCAGGGGGTGGTGTTTCCTCTGGGCATGGGGTGACTGTGTGCACCAGACATGGGGGAGTGAGTTAGCCGAGGTTGGCATGAGCCATGCGAATGGGTAAGAACTCAGACTGCACTGCAGAGGCCACCAATGGCGATTTCCAATGTGGACCCCACAGTCTGGCCCTGAATCCCGTATTGAGGCTCTGAAATACATGGCCTGATTGTTCTTGCTTCTGAGTTCCCAGCATAGGCGGCAGGTTTGTATAATTTTTGGTGGGGCCCAAAATGGTGGTGCCCCCCCCCCCGCTCCCGCCCTGTAAGCCGATATAAAATGAAGCTACAACGCGTCAGCACCACAAGATCACAAGGGTCAATTAAAAGTGGAAAGTCAGAAGCAGCACTTGCCTACTTCAATATACAGTATTATATTTTGTTGCACCTGTTGTGATGAAGTGGGAATGTTCTTAATATTTTCTCTGAATACTGTGTGGGTGCTTCAGTTTCCCCTGCAAGATGCCAACTGAAGGTGTTGGGGACAAAGAGATCAGGTAGCCTCCTTGTCACACTCACACACTCTCGCACACTCACACACTCTCACACGCACACACACACTCACACGCACACACACACTCTCACACACTCTCATACACACACAAACACACACACACACTCACTCACACTCACTCACTTACACACTCACACTCACACTCACACATTGTGGATCGAAAACTAGGGGTTTTAAAAAGCAGAAAAAAATAACGGACAATGTCTGCTTTCCTTCAAAATTTGTTGTGGCTTTTTTGATCGAAAAGCTGAAATTAGTCTGCCAAAACCCGAACATGGTTTGAGGTTTCAGAAGTGTGTGGCCAAATATTTGCTGCTTGCTGTGTTTGATTGTTTAAAGAAACAATAAAAAAAATTCTGCTTAAAAAAAAGCCACAACTTTTGAACCACCTCAGCTTGTAACCAAACACCTGAGCCCATCCAGGCAGAGATTTTTCCAGGTTTCTGATACTCTGCTGGCTTCCTTGACTCATATCTGTCTCCATAACTTTGGCTTCATTTGGGTTAGAACATAAGAACAGCCATACTGGGTCAAACCAAAGGCCATCCTGCCCAGTATCCTGTCTACCGACAATGGCCAATGCCAAGTGCCCCAGAGGGAGTGAACCTATCAGGTAATGATCAAGTGATCTCACTCCTGCCATCCATCTCCACTCTCTGAGAAACAGAGGCTAGGGACACCATTCCTTACCCAGCCTGGCTAATAGCCATTAATGGACTTAACCTCCATGCAGTTATCTGTTTCCTAGAGACTGGCTCCATGTGGTCCCTCACAAACTGGAGATGGTTACTGTGGCTTTGTCTTTAGTATAGCTTATGTACATACTCCACGAACTGAGCATTTGAACTTGTTCCACAATCTGGGATGAGCCTATGTTGTCAAAAGTGAAATGCTCAAAATAGCACATGCATGTGAATAGACACAGGGTTCTAAAATTAATCCGGGGATTCTCAAACTGGAGGTCAGGACCCCTCAGGGGGTCACGAGATTATTACTGGGGGTCATGAGCTGTCAGCCTCCACCTCAAACCCCGCTTTGCCTCCAGCATTTATAATAGTGTTAAATATATAAAAAAGTGTTTTCAATTTATAGGGGGAGGGGAGTCGCACTCAGAGGTTTGCTATGTGAAAGGGTCACCAGGACAAAAGTTTGAGAACCACTGAATTAACCCCTCTGAAGCCACAGGGAATACAGGGAAGGAGGGGGGGTCTCCCTTGGTAGGGTTGCGAAGGCTCTTGCTTTTCTCATGTGATCCCTCCCCCCAGTGGCTAATTTTAAATGAAGCTAGCGTCCCCTGACATGAATCTCCCTATGGCACTGAAATTACATGTAGACTAGAATTTGACATTAGAGAAGTGAAAGGGATGGGAGCCCTAATGGAAAAGCTAACAGCTTGGCTCTTCTGCAAGCCTCAAACTGCTGAATGAGCTTTAGGGTAGGGAAGGCCGTGCCTCCCAAACAGCCTGGCCCTGCCCCCATCCGACCCCCACCCACTTCCTGCCCCCTGACTGCCCACCCCCCTCAGAATTCCTGTCCCATCCTGCTCCTTGTCCCCTCACCGTCCCCCAGAGACCCCCCCACCACCACCCTGGGACCCCACCCCTGCTCCCTGTCTGCCCCAACCCCTTTCCACCCCACCCCCCGCTGAGTCCTGACAACCCCCCCACGGAACGCCCACAATCCAACCCCCCCATTCCCTGCCTCCTGACCGCCCCCCCAACCTCTGCCCCCTCCCTGTCCCCAGGACTCCCTGCCCCTTAGCCAACCGCCTCAGCCCCAGCCTCTTACCCCCAGCTCCCTCCTCACCCGGAGCCTCAGCGCGGTCGCTGAACAGCTGCAGCGTGTCTCCGGCAGGGCCTGAGCCCCGCCCTGCTCCGAGCCGCGTGGGGAGGGGGCGGGTCTGTGAGCTCACGCCGAGTGGAGGCAGCTGAGCTCAGCCTGGAGCTCCCAGCCCCGCCCGCTCCCCACGCGGCTCTGAGGGGGCAGGGCTCAGGGGCCCCGCCGGGGCCACGCTGCGGCGCTGTCTGAAACACCGCTTGATGCGCTGAGGCTCCAGGAGAGGGGCGGAGGTGGGAGCCTCAGCTGTTCTCTTGGGGGCCCCTGCGGAGCCTGGGGCAAATTGCCCCACTTGCCCCCCGCCCCCCCGGACGGCCCTGTCTGTACCCATATGCCAGGATTCCCCCTGTACCGGTACTCCAAGATCCCCTACACCTCAGTGTTGAAGTTAGTAAATTCACTTCCTATATGAAATTCTCTCTGTGCAGCTGCCAGTCATACAGATCAGGCTGGATAACATTTTGATGGGGTCAGCTTTAAATATTTACACTTCACCTTGGCTTTTCGACATACTACTGGACTGTATCGGCTTCTTTAATACCAAACAAACACCTTTGTGGAATATATCTCTCTATATACACACCTCTGATGAAAAGTAGCTACATCTCGAACTGGATTCATTCAAACTAAGCTTTAACCAAGGTGTGGGAATATATAGATGTTATATATATATAGGGCAACTGTCCAGGTCACTTAGAATGTCCAGCTGCAGCATCGCAAGTGGCTAACAGGTCCAATTCTCGCATGACAGCCTGTGCCCCGAAGCAAGCAAGTGCAGGGCACAGGGCCAGCGGATGAAGCCGGAGCATTCGAGGGCTTGAGGCCTGTCACACTTTCCTCTGCTCCCTTCACTTTTCTTCATCTCATCCGCCTCTCCTCAGCCTCTTTGTGGCTGTGGTGCAGCTCAGCGCTCCGGTGGGGCCTGTGGCTTTACATCTAAGGTAGCTTATTGATCACTCTTCTATTGCAAACTATTTGCAATCCTTTTTGGGATCAGGTTGCCTGGGAAACTAAACTTCCCTCCCACTGATTGGGTCTGGTACTGTCGAGGATGCCTTCAGGCAGCCTTAATTTCTGATGTAGTTTCTTATATCTTAATGGATTCCTTCTCAATTGATTTTATCTAGTAATAAAATGACACCTGATGATGATCACTCGGCACCGCTCGGCCTTCTGTATCTTTATTACACATTGATGGGCACAAAGTGTATAAAACAGAAGAAAAAGGTAACTGAGGAAATATCTTTGCACTTTAGCAGGAGTTTGTGGTTAACCCCTGCTGTTATAGTCACCATACCTAGAGCTCCTTGAATCCCTTCTCCTGGAATCTGGGCCAGGTTTTCCCTCCAGGCAGCCACATACATGTGCAGTTTAGCCTCTTTTCTGGAACATCTGCCCTGCCATATGTCTATGGGGTCACCCAGGACTGGATTATCCTTAATCACTTTATCCGGAGCCCAATCTCCTGGGATCCAGGCCTGGGTTTGCCTTCTCCCAGCTGCCAGTCCTGTGACTGTGCAGGGTCTATTCCTTAACGGAGGTCTCCAGTCCGGATTTTGACTCCTTTTCAGCACTGATCAGGTGTAGTTTTCCCATCCATTCCCATGTTGTATAATCCAGATCTGGTTTTATCTCCTACTGGCTGCTACTCAGGGGTATCTGCAGCCTACACGCCAGCAGGTGGAATCCAGTCCAGGTTTTGTCTCTTCCCTGCCTCCCTCAGGTGTCTGTGCAGTAGGTCTCCAGGGCTGGGAATCCAGGCTAGGCCCTGCCAGGAGGAGTCGCTTTCTTCTTTGTCCATTCCCATGCTCAGGAATCCAGTGCGGATTTTGCCCTTTACCTGCTACAGGTGTATTTCCCATATCCCTGGTTCTGTGTTTTGTGTCCCTCCCCCATCCCCACCAGGTGTATTGCTCCTCCCTCCTTCCAGAGATAGGAACCCAGTCCGAGTTTTCCCTCCTTCCCCTTCCCCCCAGGTGTGCCCCTCCCCTCCGTCCTCCCTCAATCCACCCCAGCTACTCCCCTCCCCCAGATGTGCCCCTCCCCTCCATCCCCTCCTCCATCCCCCCAGCTATTCCCCTCCCCTCTTAATCCACCCCAGCTATTCCCCTCCTTCCCCCCTCAATCCACCCCAGCTATTCCCTGTTCCCGGGATGTGCCCTTCCCTTCCATCCCCTTAATCCAGCCCAGTTTTTCCCTCCCCCCAGGTGTGCCTCTCCCCTCCCTCCCCCATTTCCCGGACTCCACTCCGGCTTTTCCTCCCTCCCGTCTCGCTGAGCCCTGGCGCTGAATGAAGCCGCTGGCTCCTCATTGCTGTCCGGTGCCCGGACCGTGCTGTGCCGCGGGGCGCTCCGCAGCCGCCTGGCCGAAGGACGGAGGGGGAGGCAGAGGGGCGCTCGCACCCCACCGTACGTCCAGGCCCGGCTGGCGGCTGCTGCCTGGGGCGGAGCAGGCGTGACCTTCCGGCCAGCCTCCCATCCCTGCCGCCCGCGACCCTGCTCCCAGCCCCGCCGGGGGCGGCGGCGGAGAGGCACCGATCGCGGGGCTACCTAGGGGGCGGAAGAGCGGAGGGATCCCAGCTGGTTACCAACCCCCACCCCACCCCAACACCTCGAGTCTTCATTTCCGGGGGTGACGTTTGATGCTTTTCTCCCCCCCCCCCCCCAGCGGCTCCCATCCGGGGGTGGTTCTGCAGACAGACAGGGCCAGGAGGGAAGAGATTTTGGGGTGTGGTTGGCAGAGGCGGCGATTTTTAGCCCCAATTCTGGAGCCCGGGGGCTGATCTGCTCCTCCCTGCTTTTCATTGTTATTATTTAGCCGGCGACAGAGCGGGGGCATCTGCCACTGGTTTCTGGAGCCGCACTACCTGCCTGGCGCCCAGCTCTGGCGCACGGCGAGCGACGTGGGGGGGGGTGTATTTCCCAGTGGGCCTTCTGCGGTAGCACTGAATGCATTACGGCCACCTCATCTGCTCATGCACGCACATCTCCGGGGCGGGTGGGGGTGAGCTCTCTGCCCTGGCAGATGTGCCCGGGGAATCACAGGTTTGGAACCACATCGGGGTGGGGCGCCTGTGGAGGGGGGGCAGGGCCACCCAGAGAATTCCGGGGGCCCGGGGTCTTCGGCGGCGGGGGGCCCCAGCTCAGGGGCGGCTCTAGACCCCAGCGCGCCGAAGACCTGGGGGGCGGCATTTGGCTCCGGTTGAGCTCCCGCAGGCATGCCTGCGGCAGGTCGACCGGAGCCCGGGACGAGTGACTGCGGTGGGTGCCGTGCTCCCGCGGCTCCGCTTGACCTGCCGCAGTCATGCCTGCGGGAGGTCCAGCCGAGCCGCGGGACGAGCGCCCCCTCCGCAGTCATGCCTGCGGCAGGTCCACTCGTCCCGGGCTCCTCTTGCCCCCCCCTCTGGGTGGCCCTGGGGGGGGGGCGGGGGATATAGCATCAGACCATGGGAGAGAGACAGATATTAGGGATGGGAGAGAATTGCTGGGCTCTGCCTCTCCACTGATCTCCCCATCACCATGTTATCGGCTCGCTCGCCCCGTCACCCCTGGGTGGGGGAGGGGCTGAAGCTAGGGGGGTTGGGGGTGGCAGTGCCCCTTGGCTTGAAGTGCTTTCCGTAGTGTACAGGGTTTACAATGGCTCTCAGCACCTCTGCCAATGCCATGGCCCCCCTTCGATCTCTGTATCTATCCATCCTCCCATTCCCCCCACACCCCTCGATTTCGGTATCTATCCATCCTCCCATTCCCCCCCCCACACACCCTCGATATCTGTATCTATCCATCCTCCCATTCCCCCCACACCCTTTGATCTCTGTATCTATCTACCCACCCATCCTCCACCCCACCCTGTCTCTGTCCACCCCCTATACCCCCCACACCCTTCGATCTCTGCATCTATCCATCCCCCTAATCCCCCCACACCCCCTCAATCTCTGTATCTATCCATCTACCCATGCCCCCACACCCCTCAATCTCTGCATCTAGCCACCCACCCATCCCCCACCCCAACTCATCTTTGTATCTGTCCAACCCCTATCCCCCCCACACTCCTCGATCTCTTATCTAGCCACCCACCCATCCACCATCCCATCCCATCTCTGTATCTATCCATCCCCCACCTCACCCTGTTTCTGAATCTATCCATCCACCCATCCCCCACTCCACCCCATCTCTATATCTATCTACTCACCCATCCTCCACCACACCCCTCGATCTCTGTATCTAGCCACCCACCCATCCCCCATCCCATCCCATCTCTGTATCTATCCATCCCCCACCTCACCCTATTTCTGAATCTATCCATCCACCCATCCCCCACCTCACCCCATCTCTGTATCCACCCACCCACCCATCCATCCTCATATACCCCCATCAATTGCTGTACCCAGCTAGGTGCCCAGACAGCAAGGGTGAAAAATCGGGGTGGGAGTGGGGGGTAATAAGCACCTATATAAGACAAAGCCCCAAATATCAGGACTGTCCCTATAAAATCGGACATCTGGTCACCCTAGTACCCACCCCCCTGTTCTGTTGGGGGTGGGCATTGTCTACATCGGGGCAGTGGGTGGAGCAAGGTGTGGGTCATCCTATTACATCAGGGAGAGAGGGAAATGGGGGGCTTCACCCCACATTTGCTGATAGGGGTCCCCCCATCTCTCCTCTGGTGCCCATAATCTGCTGCCCTCAGGTCTCACACTCTCCCCCCGATAACGCCGGTGGCCAGGAGGAGGTGGATCCGAGCTCGGGAGCGGATCTCCCGGACACAAGGGGCTCTTTCAGAGAGCAGGATCCAGCAGTTTACCCCAGCAAGGGATCTGCCCCATTGACTCCAACGGGGGGGCAGGGATAGCTCAGCAGTTTGAGCATTGGCCTGCTAAACCCAGGGTTGTGAGTTCAATCTGTGAGGGGGCCAGTTAGGGATCTGGGGCAAAAATCTGCCGAGGGGGGGGTGAGGTGAGCGGGGGGGTCAGGAAAAGAGGGAGGGTTGGGGAGACGGGAACGGCAGAGCGTTCAGATCTCTGGAAATATGGACACCCCCCCCCAGCACTCAGACCTGGAATGCGGGGGGCTGTCATCTGTTTGGTGTTTTTTTCCCTCCTCCTGTTTTCCCAGACAGGGATCATTTTGCGCCAGTCCCCGGGAGAGGGAAGGGTGGGGGCGGGCACACATGCTTCCTAGAAGGGATGCATCCAACCCCCCCCCCTCTTCCTCGGGAGAATGGGTAGGAGGGGAGGGGGCGCCCCTGCGTCTGATCGGTGGGTGCAGCAGACAAAGCCACCTGCCCGGCATCCATGCACTCCCTATCCGTGGCCCCACAAAGTCGCGGGACCACCTGGTCAACCTCCTCCTCGCCCTGGCTAAAAAGGCCATCCACGCGACCAGGGAGAGGAGGTTGGCCGATGGAGACTCCTGCGACTGTGGGGCTTGTTTCCGGTCCCTCGTCCGCTCACGTCTCCGGGCGGAGTTCCTCTAGGCGGCGTCCGCTGGCTCCCTTGACGCCTTCGAGGAGCAGTGGGCGCTGTCCGGGGTTCTCTGCTCGGTGTCCCCATCAGGCTCCCTCCTTATGACCCTTTGACCTCACTCCTGTCCCTGTTCTTTTATTAGTTGTCCCCCGCACTTAGTGGGTTTCCGTGGCCCTGTGGATCCTCCCCTTAGGCTGGGGGGGGGGATCCGTTAGCATGGGGCGGGCTTCCGCCCGCCCCCTCTCCCGGATAACCCAATAGTACCCCGCGATCCGCTCCTACTGCAGTATTTTCTGGTGTGTGTGTGTGTGGGGGGGCAATTACCCCTGAGTACCGTAATCTCTGGAGGGGGAGGGCAGGGATAATTCTTCCCGCTCTGGGTGGCTCTCGATCCCCTCTCGCTGCGGGGAGGTGGGGGGGGGCAGGGGTAGATGTAGATACAGAACAGCTCTGACAAGAGATTGGGGCAGACCCCCCCCCCATACGTATCTTTATGTAACGGGCTTTATCGGGGGCGAGGGGACACATTTTTTTCATATGTATCCTTCCAAGATGGTAGGATGCGGGCGGAATGGCTAATAAGGGAGGGGTGCGGGCTGTTGCCAACCATCGGGTGGGGGAGAGCTGTGCCCAGCACCCACCTCTGGGGCCAATCCCGACTGGGGGGGTGTTGATTGGCTACCCCCTTAAAATGGGGTGTGGGCGCCCCTTTATTCCCCTCTGGACCGGCCAGTGTGGCTGAAACCGGGGCGGCCTCACCTTTTGGAGCGGGGGAGGGGCCCGATCCTGCTCCCCTTACCCGGGGGGGGGTGCTGGTTCTGCTCTCTTCCCCTTTCCCCCACGCCCAGAAAATGGGGAAGGGACTCCACGGTGCGGGGAAGAGTCGTGTCAGCCCTGGGAAGGATTCGGCCCCCTTGCCATGTCTCAATCCGGATTGACATCGGAGTCCAGCCGGATCCGGCCCAGAGAGAAGTAAACAAAGTGAGGAGGCTGTTAATAGCGAGAGATCGGAGCCCCTCCTCCCCCACTGCACCCGCAATTATATCACCTCCTTTGCCCCCCACCCCGTCACAAAAGCCCTAGACCCCGGTGTACGCCCCCCCCAGCCTTGGCCCTTGGCGCGTCCGACGTGGGTGAGGTGCGGGGGGAGCGACTTCTGCAGCCATGGCCGCGGCTGTGTGTGGTGGGTTTTTTTAAAGGATCAAGTCTAAAAATTCTGCCGGTGATGGGGAGGGGGAACAAGCCCTGGGTGGCTTCTTTAAAGCCCCCAGGGCCGTAGCAACAAAGAACGTGGCCCCCTCCGAACATATGTCCGGGGCCCCTTACAATGCAGAAACTGGAATGCGGTATTTATTTTATACAATATACAGGGTTCATATTATGTATACATAGGCCTACACTGTACATGTATTCCGTACTTACTCAAAGCGCTTCTTTCGAGCCTTGTTCTCCGCAAATTGGTTAATCAATGCGTCATAGTCCAGAGATCTGGCAATCTTGTTTTCAATTGAGATAACTGCAAGCGCAGAAATAAGCCCTCACCAGTTGTATCATGAACTTAAGAAAACCAACAAACTCTTCACGAATATTGACACCATCTTCACTGTTGCATTCAACAAAGCGTAACACCACAGACATCTGTTCTTCATGTGACACGTCGGGAGTGCAGTCCAAAATAACTGAATAATATTTTGCTTTTTTAAGCTGCGCTATGTTGGCCTCTTGAATGTTACTGGCAACAAGTTGAATCAGCTCGTTTTGGATCTGTGGACTGAGGTACTGAACATATATCTCTGCCTTCTTAATCCTCTGTAAAAGTTCGCTGAGACAGTATCGTACTTTGCAAGCAATTCAAACAGTCCCAAAAAGTTGCCATTCGAAGGATCGCCGAGCTTTTCATTACTTTCTCGAAATGCCAAGTTTCTTTCGGACAAGAAAATAACGACATTAACCATGCATTTGACAACATTTCTCCAGAAATCTCTTTCTTTCAGAAAAGCTTGCAATTCGAGTTGGTCAACAGATGTACGGTTTACTATGCCTGACCGAAGGTCAAACCATTTCACCATACAGTCTTGATGACCTTTGCCTGTTTCATGCTGCTGAAGTCTTTTTGACAGTGCTTTCCAAGCAGATGTTCCACCACGTAGCGGTATGTCGCCAGTGCCAAATAATTTACAACAAAAACAAAAAATGGCATCTTTCTGAACTGAGTACATTAACCATGAACGTCTTATTTTCTCGCCACTTGCCATGGTTCGATAGAAATGAGTACTTGTGAACCTCCGTCTTTCCTCGTTAAATGGAAATTTGTAACTTTAATTCTGCTGCGGTGGGCCACGTGCAACAATGTCACACACTTGCCTGTCCGATATTATAGACGGCCAATTTCCTGGATCATCAGTCAGTGGTTCAGATTCAGATACTTCTTTCCCGGCAGCAGCTGGAATATCTGTCACAGTTTGTTTGGTAGAACAACTGGCTTCACCTTCGACCTCACTTGAAGCACTTCTGGATACTTCTGGATACGATTCGTCGCTGCTAGCGCTGTCCGTTTCAAGTGCCTGTGCCTGTACGTTGGATTGCAGCGCAAAATACGTTGACAACTTTGGAATTTTCTTAAGTTCCTTCTCGGCATCTTTTGCTGCCTTTCGTTTACTAGCTCCGCTCTTATACGTTCTCTTAGACATCACAAAGCACGCTTCTGCGTTGGAAACGATAAAAAACTAAACAACTAAATTAATAACATTTATCCGCTGACCGCCATTATGAACACAAATACACATTCTTTGAATGGGTCCAACTAAAATTTGAAACTGACCGACGGACAGCTGATGTAGCCAATAGCATTATGATGTATCATAATGACTTCACGGTTTTGTCAGTAAAACCAACATGGATTGTGCAATAGCGTCAATAAATGTCACTTACCTAGTTATACCTTACATTTTTTTTGCCACTTTTAGGGGCCCCCTTCCTTGCGGGGCCCCCTCTGGACGGAGGGTACTGAGGGCACTCGCTACGCCTCTGAAAGCCCCTTTGGGTTTGGGGGAGAGGGTCCCCGGATCTCGGGCTCGGTCCATGGCTCCAGTGCACCCCGCTGACCCGCCTCTGCTGACCTTCCTCCCTCGATTTGGGTGGGGCAGGGGGGAAAGAAATAAAGCGGGGGGGGGCACGCTCTCGGTGGGGCTGAGCCCCAGAGCGAGGGGGAGATGGATGGAGGGAGATGGATGAGTGGACAGAAAAACCTGTTACTATGCTCAGCCTCCCGATTCCCTCGCTCGCGTTGTCAATTTCACTCCCGTGCCAGCCCCCCACCTCCGCCCCAGGTTAATGTCATTTCCTGGATTTCGCCCCCATCTAGGATCTCAGTCCCCGTCCCTCAATTGCAAACGCCCCCCCTTCCCACCCCAAATCAAATTCGCCCTGGGTTTTCATAATAAAATGGCGATTTGCTGGCGGATGGGGTGGGAGTAATTGCTTCGGGGGGAGGAAATTGAGTATGGGGGGGTCATCGTGGGGGTCCCTGGAGGTCTCCCCCACACACACACCCACCCACGAGGAGAAGGAGGGTGTGGGATGTTGCAGGAGGAAGCTGGTTGTGGGGGTTGTCCCTCCCCCATCTGCTGGGGAGGCGGTGCACCCCTCCCACGCCAATGTGTGCATGGGGGGCTCCCCCACTGCACCCCCTGGTGGAGGGGACCAATGCCCCAAGATGGGCACAGTGTTTGGGGGGGAACTTCCCATTGTCATGCATTGGTTTCTCTGGCTTTCCCATCTTCCCCTCCCCCCCAAACAAAAGCCTTAAAACTAGCCCCTGGCTTCTCCAGCCCCAGGGTGGTGGCCAGGGGTGGGCAGATGCCTCTGGAATATTAACCAGGCAGCAGGGCTGGGACACTACAGCCGAGGTTGCTGCTGGGGGGAGGTTCCTTTAGGGGAGGGGTGCTGACTTTTGTCCCACAGGCCTGGCCACTGATCAGCCCCCACTCGTGTCATGCCCCCCCCCCAAGCTATCCAGCTCTGGGCAATTTGCTTTCTGCCCTACAGGAAAATTGTGGGGGGAGGGGCTTCTGGGCCAAACTCCAGCTTTACCCGCCCCCCCCCCCCCAAGCTGGGAAGTGAATATTAAGGCAACCCAATAATTTGCTCCTTGCTTCAGAGGTTATTGCTGGGTCTCAAGGTGCCCGCTGAGATTGGGGCTGGCTCACCCCATTGCGCCAGTCCCTGCCCTGAAGAGCTCTCAGTCAGAACAGACCGGGAGAGGACAGACACTTCTTCCCATTTTACAGATGGGGAAAGTGAGGCACGGAGCTAGCTGCAGGGACTGGCCCAAGGTCATGCAGAGAGTCAGGAGCAGAGCCAGGATGTGAACCCACAAGTCCTGACTCCTTGCCTGGGATCTTCCTCCCCCATCCCCTCCTACTAAGACTTTTGGCATGTGGGGACCTTGGGGGAAGGGGTAACTAGAGCCTCCCCCCAGGAGGTATAACTCACAGAGTACCACCCCCACCCCTGTGGGAAAGTCCCATCTGGCCTGGCAGAGCTGTTTTGGGGAGGGGTGGGGAGGCTCTGGCCTTGCCAGGCCCCCCTTCACCACATCTGGATCAGTCCCACTGCTTTGGGGGGTGGGGAAGAGTTCATAGGAACCGGGATCTGGATCAGAACTGAGTCAGGTTCCACAGAACCAGGGAGGGAGCAGAGTCCTATTTTATCCCAGAACTTTGAGTAGGGAGGTGTCCAGATAAACTGGTCCCCAAGCACTGTCCCTGCTAGTTCTGGAGTCCCAGCTCCAGGCAGCCAGGACGCCTGGGTTCTCTGCTCCCCACTCTGCAGGGTGGGAGGAGGGGCTGGGGGTTAGAACAGGAGGAGGCTGGCAGCCAGGACTCCTGCAGTCGGTAGTCGGGGGGGGGGGAGGCAGGCGGGTGTAATGGGTGGGCAGCCCCAAACTGGCAGAGGAGTGGGGGTGCCAAAGCAGTGGGGTCTAGCGGTTAGAGCAGGGTGCTGGGAGCCAGGGCTCCTGGGTTCTGTCCCCAGCTCTGGGAAGGCAGTGGTGTCTAGCGGTTAGAGCGGGGGGGGGCTGGGGGCCAGGACTCCTGGGTTCTGTCCCCAGCTCTGGGAAGGCAGTGGAGTCTAGCGGTTAGAGCGGGGGGCTGGGAGCCAGAGCTCCTGGGTTCTGTCCCCAGCTCTAGGAAGGCAGTGGGGTCTAGCGGTTAGAGCACTGGGACACTGGGGGCCAGGACTCCTGGGTTCTATTCCTGGCTCTTCCGAGGCCACCCCAGCAAACTCACATGGTTGCCAACCAAAGGGCTGCACTTCCCCCGGGAAAAGCAGAGGAAGGGAATGCAACTGGCGCATGCCTTCTGCCTCCCCCTTTGAATACACCCCCCAAACTTCCTTCCCCTTCACAGATGCCCCCCCCCAGCCCCTCAGTGTTTAGAACTCTCCCTGCACCGAGTGACTCAGCTGTGAGGGCCAATCTCTGCTAATCCCGCCTGGCGCTGCCTGCGAGTGTAGCTGGGACCCCCCTGTGCCAGGTGCCCTGTGGCAGCCATCGGACTCCCCCCTCCCCCGCCAGGTCACTTTCCCTTGGCACCACGAGCTGTGGCCTCTCGTAGCAGGGGCCCACTGCACAGCTCGAGGTACCAAAGCCTCCTGCTCCCACTAGTGGCATAGCCAGGGCACGGCTGGGTCAGTCACTGATGAGGCTGCTGGACACAGACAGACCCTGTGGGCCCCTCTGGCTGCCCAGCCTGTGCGGTCTGGTGTCGCCATTAGGGGGCTCCCCTAAATCCCAGTCTGGACTCAGCCGTGGAGGGTTACACTACACCCCCGTCAGGTCCTTAAGGGACAGGGTCTTGCTTTCATGGGCGGGGCTAAGATTGGCTCCTCCTCTTGGGAACTGTCCTCTGGCTGAGGAGGGAGGTGAAAACACCCCCCCACACACACACTCCTGTGGGTTGAAGTAGGCAGTGCATGTGCCTTGCTGCCGCCTCCTACCAATCACATCCATCCTCCATGCCTCAGTTTCCCCTCGTGGACTGTGAGCTCTTTGAGGCAGGGCCTGTCTTTCACTCTGCGTCTGTGCAACACCCGGCACAACAGGGGCCCTGATCTTGGTCTCTCTAGGACAGGGGTCGGCAACCTTTACTATCAAAAGAGCCATTTTGCCCCCTCTTCCACTAAAGAAAAATAGTCTGGAGCCGCAAAACATAACACTGCTTATAAACTTTCAAAAGTTTTAATCTTTTTTTAATTTTACCTGTTACAACAACAGAATACAACAAACAGAAGTGCAGTGTGCATGTGTAGGCCTACTTTGAAATAAATTAAACACTGAACTATGCAGGCCTTTTTGAGTCCTTCCCGTATTTGTGTAAAATTAAAATAAAATGTAGCCCACTTTAATATAAAAAAACATATAGTTGCAGCTTAGCAGTTTTAAAAAAGTAAACATAAAATTAGGAACATTTTTTGACAAGTCCATTTCAGTGTGCTCTCATCCTCTTCGGGTTTCATTCCATTTGTGCTCTTTAGCGAGAGTGGCCTTCTGACGGGCGACTTCTTCGAGATCCGCTGTCAGGCTTTTGAACTTGGACACCCATAAGTCTTTATCCGCTATGTCGGCCAGTTCAATTTCAAGATCGGGCTGACTTATCCCTGTGAATGCGGATATGTTCAGCAGGGATGGGTCGATGTCCAGCGGTGTGACAGGGAAGGACAGAGTGGTTTTTTTCCTTTCTGAACTTGCTGAATCTTTCTCCAAATGCCGCTTGCATTGCCATAATTGCACGGTGTAAATAATCACAATTTATGTGCTTGTTCTCTTCTTTGAACTCTCTCAGGGAGGGGAAGTGAGAGAGCGTACCTCTCTGTACATCTCTGGCAAACACTGTCATCTTGCGCTCAGACGCCAGAACACCCTCCAGCAACTGCAGGGCCGTGCTTCCCTTTCCCTGGAGATTTTTATTCAGCGTGTTTAAGTGACTTGTCATATCCACCATGAAATAAAACTTTTCCAGCCAATTGAGGTCTCCCAGTTCGGGATAGCTGAGGCCTTTGCTTTCCAAGAAGGTTTTCACATGTTCCAGACAAGCAGCGAAGCGTTTCAGCACGTCTCCCCTTGACAGCCACCGAACTCTGTTGTGCAGCAGGAGATCCAAATATGCGCTCTCGACTTCATCTAACCATGAACAAAACTGTCGGTGGTTTAACCCGTTTGCAATTATTTTGTTCACTATCTTAATAACGAGGTTCATCACTTCCACACATTCAGGGGGGAATGTTTGAGCGCACAGTGCTTCTTGGTGCAAGATGCAGTGAAACATCATCAGCTCTCGATCCAGCGACTTTTGAAGTAAATTCACAAAGCCCTTCTGTGCTCCTCTCATACTGGGTGCACCATCAGTAGACACTGACACCAGGTGAGTGGTGTTTATTCCTTTGGCTTTTAGACAACTCAAAACAGCCTCACAAATGTCCTGTCCCCGCGTTTGGCCCTTTAGCGGTATGAGTTCAATCAGTTCTTCCCATCAGAGTTCACATATCTGCATAACAGTGCTGTCTGCTCAATATCGTTTACATCACTTGACTCATCACAGGCAATTGAATATGCTTGAGCTGAATTGATGTAATCAATTTGCTTACTGGTGATGTTTGTTGCCATTTTAATGGTCCTGTCCTTGACGGTCTTTGCAGAGAGAGGCATTTCTTTAATTTTCTGAATAATTTCCTGTTTGTTTTTGAATTCGGAGAATAGATGCTCTGATATTTTTATGAACGATTCTTTCATGTATTCTCCGTCTGTGAACGGCTTCCCCCTCCTTACGATTTCATGAGCTGCCACAAAACTAGCAGCTGTAGTTGAGTTTGGAGAGTTGATCCACTTCTTGAAAGTATGTTTGCTCTGCTCAACTTTCCGTAGTAGTTCCGAAATCGCTCTCTTTTGCCCATCTTCAGTTGGGTACTTTTCAGAAAATGCTGAGTGCTTGTTTTGAAAATGTCTTTCAACGTTACATTTTTTGTTGTTTGCTAATTTCTCGCCACATATCAAGCACACAGGTAAGCCAGCATCGTTGGCAGTGAAGGCAAAGGAATCTGTCCATGCAGAATTAAACTCTCTATTTTCTTCTGAGATTTTTCTTTTTTGGGATGTATTCATGGTTAGCTTACCGCGGGGGTCGCACACTCAAGAAGCCGCCTGCAGGTAAAGGCGAGGGCTATAGATGTGGATGTGACGCATATTTTAATTGACAAATTATAAAACTTTTTAAAAATTCGATGTTAAAGTATCACCTCGAACTCCAAGATAACTGTGCAACAAAATAAACAAATAAAATAATATATAAATAAAAATTAAATTAATAAATAACCGTTATTCTTTTTTTTTTTTTTTTTTCTTTTGTCAAGGCCGAAAGGAGCCACAACAAGGAGGCTGAAGAGCCGCATGCGGCTCCGGAGCCGCGGGTTGCAGACCCCTGCTCTAGGAGCTGCTGTAATAATAATAATTCCAGCTGTGGTGGCAAAGTGTAAATGAAGCAGAAGATAAAAGCCCTACTACTGCTGCAGTGAAGGGCAACTCCGCCATTTAGCTTGGGCATCTCGATAGGGCTGTGTTCAATGCCGGACGCTTGCAGAGCAGCCCACCGAGCCACATAAGGTGGCACTCGGAGTTGGGCAAACATCGCCACCTCCCTCCCTGCAGGGGGATTTAGGGGGCTGAATTTCCAGTGGGAGCTGGGAAAGGGGGGAGCCCTCCAGTGCCCAATGGGTTAATTGAACAAGAGAAAGGAAGCTTGGTTGTCTGGTGCCAGTTCACATGCAGGAATCACCAGCCTGCTTTAGGTCAGGGGCCCACCTAGCCCGGTATCCCATCTGCGATGGTGGTCATAAGGAGACCCCCTAGTAGGGCGATTCTAGGACCGCCTGCCCCCAGGGAATATTTCCCCGGGTAGTAGGTAGCAGTTGGCTCAAGGCTCAGATCCCTGCCCAGTAGCTTGGTTCTATTTTAATCCTCATTATTGTACCCCTGGAGAGTCTCCTGTTCTGTATAATTGTCCCAGAGCGCGGTGTTCTGGTGGCAGTGAGTTCCACAGGCCGCCCCCCTCCAAGTTCCTGGGCTCCTGGGGGGATTCTCTGGCTGGAAGAGGTCAAGAGGTCAGACTGGCTGGAAATCTTGGACTTGGGTTTGCCGAGGCCTTGAGAATTTCATCCCCTTATAAAATGCACTGGGTGTTGTCGTCACAATCCATGTCCAACTGTACGGCCTGATGCATGGGGAGGGGGGCTCCCGTGGGGCAGGCTTTGGAGTAGCAGACAAGTGGGCCAGGCCCCCAGCTGGTGTCAATCAGCCGCCACACCCGGGTTCACATGGCCAGAGCATCTGCTTTTCGCGCTGCATCCGCCCAGGCCGGGGGCTGTCCTCCGGCCAGAGCCTGCGCCCTGTGCCCACGGCCTGTTGTGGTGAAGCCGCCCTCACCCCCGGGAACGCCCAAAACAGACACCGCAGAAAGGAAAAAAAAAACAGGAGCTGAGAGCCCTCACCCTCGTCTCAGCCGCCTTCTGCCTTGGCCCTGAACCGGCTGCACTGGGAAGCCAGCCCCGATGCCCCGCACGCCGGGGTGGGGTCATGCCACAGTCGGAGCAGGCTGTTAGCACCCCGGAGGACGGGGAGCGGAGGGATCCCAGCTGGTTACCAACCCCCACCCCACCCCAACACCTCTAGTCTTCATTTCCGGGGGTGACGTTTGATGCTTTCCCCCCCCCCCCCCGGCGGCTGCCATCCAGGGGTGGTTCTGCAGACAGACAGGGCCAGGAGGGAAGAGATTTTGGGGTGTGGTTGGCAGAGGTGGCGATTTTTAGCCCCAATTCTGGAGCCCGGGGGCTGATCTGCTCCTCCCTGCTTTTCATTGTTGTTATTTAGCTGGCGACAGAGCGGGGGCATCTGCCACCGGTTTCTGGAGCCGCACTACCTGCCTGGCGCCCAGCTCCGGCGCACGGCGAGCGACGGGGGGGGGGGGTGTATTTCCCAGTGGGCCTTCTGCGGTAGCACTGAATGCATTAAGGCCACCTCATCTGCTCATGCACGCACATCTCCGGGGCGGGTGGGGGTGAGCTCTCTGCCCTGGCAGATGTGCCCGGGGAATCACAGGTTTGGAACCACATCGGGGTGGGGCGCCTGTGGAGGGGGGGGGCGGGGGATATAGCATCAGACCATGGGAGAGAGACAGAAATTAAGGATGGGAGAGAATTGCTGGGCTCTGCCTCTCCACTGATCTCCCCATCGCCATGATATCGGCTCGCTCGCCCCGTCACCCCTGGGTGGGGGAGGGGCTGAAGCTAGGGGGTTGGGGGTGGCAGTGCCTCTTGGCTTGAAGTGCTTTCCGTAGTGTACAGGGTTTACAATGGCTCTCAGCACCTCTGCCAATGCCATGGCCCCCCCCTCGATCTCTGTATCTATCCATCCTCCCATTCCCCCCACACTCCTCGATTTCGGTATCTATCCATCCTCCCATTCCCCCCCCCCGCCCCTCGATATCTGTATCTGTCCCTTCCCCATCCCCGCCACACACCCTTTGATCTCTGTATCTATCTACCCACCCATCCCCCACCCCACCCTGTCTCTGTCCACCCCCTATACCCCCCACACCCTTCGATCTTTGTATCTATCCATCCCCCTAATCCCCCCACACACCCTCAATCTCTGTATCTATCCGTCTACCCATGCCCCCACACCCCTCAATCTCTGCATCTAGCCACCCACCCATCCCCCACCCCAACTCATCTTTGTATCTGTCCAACCCCTATCCCCCCCACACTCCTCGATCTCTTATCTAGCCACCCACCCATCCACCATCCCATCCCATCTCTGTATCTATCCATCCCCCACCTCACCCTATTTCTGAATCTATCCATCCACCCATCCCCCACCTCACCCCATCTCTGTATCCACCCACCCACCCATCCTCCCCCACACCCCTCGATCTCTGTATCTAGCCACCCACCCATCCCCCATCCCATCCCATCTCTGTATCTATCCATCCCCCACCTCACCTTATTTCTGAATCTATCCATCCACCCATCCCCCACTTCACCCCATCTCTGTATCCACCCACCCACCCATCCATCCTCATATACCCCCATCAATTGCTGTACCCAGCTAGGTGCCCAGACAGCAAGGGTGAAAAATCGGGGTGGGAGTGGGGGGTAATAAGCACCTATATAAGACAAAGCCCCAAGTATCAGGACTGTCCCTATAAAATCGGACATCTGGTCACCCTAGTACCCACCCCCCTGTTCTGTTGGGGGTGGGCATTGTCTACATCGGGGCAGTGGGTGGAGCAAGGTGTGGGTCATCCTATTACATCAGGGAGAGAGGGAAATGGGGGGCTTCACCCCACATTTGCTGATAGGGGTCCCCCCATCTCTCCTCTGGTGCCCATAATCTGCTGCCCTCAGGTCTCACCCTCTCCCCCCGATAACGCCGGTGGCCAGGACGAGGTGGATCCGAGCTCGGGAGCGGATCTCCCGGACACAAGGGGCTCTTTCAGAGAGCAGGATCCAGCAGTTTACCCCAGCAAGGGATCTGCCCCATTGACTCCAACGGGGGGGCAGGGATAGCTCAGCAGTTTGAGCATTGGCCTGCTAAACCCAGGGTTGTGAGTTCAATCTATGAGGGGGCCAGTTAGGGATCTGGGGCAAAAATCTGCCTGGGGTTTGGTCCTGCTTTAAGCAGGGGGTTGGACTAGATGATCTCCTAAGCTCCCTTCCAACCCTGATATTCTATGATTCTGTGACCCCAGCCGGGGATCTGGACCCATTGACTTGGGATGAAACAGAGCCTTTCTGAGCTCCTACCCCCATCAGCACCC
Organism: Mauremys mutica; assembly: GCF_020497125.1. Taxonomy (NCBI): domain Eukaryota; kingdom Metazoa; phylum Chordata; order Testudines; family Geoemydidae; genus Mauremys; species Mauremys mutica. Next base: position 13,175,540 of record NC_059091.1, on the reverse strand, counting down.
CGTGCCACCCCCTCGAAACCTGCCACTGGCACAGCGTCCTGGTGTTATTTAGATTTCTGCAGCACTTAGGTTCCAGCTGAGATCGGGGCCCCGTTGTGCTGCCAGGCTCTGCACGGAGCCTGATCTTGAGGGCCCCACTGGGCGGGGCGCTGCATGGACACACAATGAGAGACAGTCCCTCCCTGACCCAAAGAGATTCCAGTTTAAACAAAGGGAGGATTATCCCCCTTCTGTAGGTGGAGAAACTGAGGCACAGAGCAGTGAAACCTCCTGTCCAAAGTCACTCAGTGAGTCAATGGCAGACCCAGGAGCTGAACCCAGACATCCTGAGTCCCAGCCTAGCACCACGAGACCCTCCCTCCTCTTTTTCTGAGCACATGGCCCTGGCAAGACACCCGTTGTCTCCCCCCCCCCCCCGCAGCCCCATGGAGCAGAGCAACGGGCCCATCCTGCCCGGTATCTGGTCTCCACGATGGCTGGGGCTGTCGCCTTTCTCCCAGCAACTGCTTCAGGCTCTCTGCAGACTCAGGCAGGCGCTGATACTGGTAACCCTCAGGTCTCTTGAGTCAACCGTGAAGGCTAGATTCTGGTGGCGACGTTCAGATTGTGACACTGAGTCACCCCAGAAGTAGAGGCCCTGGGAGCGCGCCCCCAGCTGGGGATCTGGTCCCATCGACTCCAGTGGAGCGACACCACTTTACACCTGCGGGGGATCTGGCCCATTGACTGCAGTGGAGCCAGGGCTGGGTTACGCTCGCCGGGGAGCAGGCCGGGGGCACTCCCTGCTACGTACGTCTAGCGGTTGAGATGAGCAGCACTGGAGAAACGGCTGAGATGATTCTTGTCTCTCTGCCATCTTCCATCATCTCTCGCCGCTCCTAATTCAATCATCCTCCCCTCCCCCTCTCTGTTCCCCCGTCCCGTCCCCCCTGCCCCTCTGTAGTTCCTCCACACACCCCTCCCGCCCCCTCCCTCCAGCCGCGGCAACCCCTACCTGTCTCGCAGCCCAGCCCCCATCCCAGGCGGTGGCTAATTGATATGATAATCCAGTGCAGACTTGATTAGGGAGATAATTGGCTGGTGCCAGGCCGGGGAGCACGGTCCCTGCTCAATTTGGTCGGAGTCCGCAGGGGCCGTGAGAGTTTGGAAAATGCCCTAATCGAATTTCCGCCCCAGCAAACCCAACCCCCGCCCGGGCACCGCGCTGGATTCGGCCGCTCATGCCTGGGCCCAGCAGCGCCCTCTAGGGGTGAGGGCTGTGGGGCCAGAGCTCTGGGAGTGCCGCTCCCTCGAGGACGACTCACACGCTCGGGGACTAGGAGACTCAAGGTTCAAATCCCCCTTCCGCACTTGGGATTTTTCACCTGCCAGCTGTGATTGGCGGAGCTTCATTCCAGCTTCCTTTTGGCCACTGGTGTGTTGTCCCAATGCCAAACGTGGAGATACAGCTGGGGAGAAACCCAGGAGTCCTGATTCCCAGCCCGCCCCCTCCCCTGCTCTAATCATTAGACCCCACTCCTCTCCCAGAGGTTCACATAAGAGGATAATAGCCTACTACTGCTGCCAGTGAACAGAGTTCCTCCTTTAGCTGAAGCAGTAGAACCCCGCTGGGAGTGCTGGTTGGCGTTCAGGTCTTAGATCTTAATATTAGGTGTATTGGGGGGTGCCAGCCAAGAGCGGGGTGCCAGGTGCTGCACAGACACTGAGCGAGTGAGTCTCGGCCTCAAAGTCTGCCAGCCTGAACAGAACTAGGGTGGGAGGAGAAACTGAGGCACAGAGAGGGGAGGGGCTTGCCCTAGGTCACCCAGCCAGGCAGCAGCCAAGCCAGGAATAAACCCCGGGTTTCATGGCCTAGCGTCTCCGCCCACTAAGCCTCGCAGCCACGGCCTGCATTGTCTCAGCGCTCGGAGGGGTTAAGCTAAGGCCAGCAGCAAACGTAAATGCAGCCTCCAGCGCGCACAGATCCTGGTGTCCTCCCCCCAACCCGCCACCACCATTCAGCTGGGCCTGTGTGTGATGCTGGCCCTTTAAGACTCCATGGGTCATTGAGTGGCACGGAAGCCTGTGAAGCAGGATGATAAAAGCAAGGGGAGTCCCTGCAGAAGCCAGCCTGGGGCTGGGTGTATTAACGATGGTTAATTAGCGGCATGTGGCCCATCGGAGGCTTCTCGGATAGGACTGAGCCAATCCTTGCGAGCTCAGACTCAATGCTGGCGCACGGGGAGGGAAACTGAGGCACGGGATGAAGCCGTGACTTGCCCAAGGTCATGCAGCAAGGTGCAGCTGGGGAGGGAACCCAGGAGTCTTGATCCCCAGCCCCAACCACTAAACACCACTCCCCTCCCGGAGCCGGGGACAGAAGCCAGGAGTCCTGGCTCCTCCCACCACCACGACCCACTCAGCTTCATTCACATCCGCTATTGGGATAGAACCGGCAGCTCCTGACTCCAAGCCCATCCAGATCTAACCACTAGACCCCTCCCCTGAGGTGGGCATGGAACCCAGGAGTCCTGCCGGCCAGCCCAGCTCCCTCTGTGTATTCCCCGCAGGCCACCTCTGCCACTGAATCCCAGACCCTGGCCCCACATGGCTGCCCCCCAGCTTCCCACACCCAGATGCCACGCGAAACCTGGGAATTTTCCCACCATGTTTGAGGCTGACGTGAGAGACCAAATTCCCCCAAAGCCCTTCCTCTCTGAGCGGTACTGGTGTCTAACACACCCCAAACCCCTCAGCTGAGAGCCCCAACACGTGGCCCCTACTAGCTCACTTGAGCTAAAGGAGGAACTCCACCGGCCAGTAGGAGCTGTAGGCTTTTATCCTCTCTGTGGAGCAGCCACTAGGGGGCAGACTGCAGGTTCTGTGCTGGGCTCTAGAGCTTTTCTAAAGCCGCCACAGAATTCTGGGGGTGTCCCAGAGCAGGGGGCACCCAGCTGGAGACCCCTGGGCCTGATCTCTCAGGGTGCTGACGTCCACGGGAAGCCTGACCCATGGTACGTTGGTTGGAGCAGGGATGAGCTGGGCCCAACCCCCTGGTGCTGAGCGTACCAGCAGGAAGAGACACGGGGAGGGGGAGGCACAAAGTGCCCCAGGAAGGGGGGGGGTCACAGCTCAGGTTGGGAACCCCATGGTTGAGGCACCCCAGGATCCTTTACCCCGTGCTCCCCCCCCCCCGGCAAAGGGGTGCAGTTGTCCCTGTTCTGTATCTGTAGCCATGATACCATTGTTCAGAGCCATGGCTCCTTTGTGCCCCCAGAGCAAGCTGGCAGTGGAAGGCTGGGCTTGGGAATAGGCTCTGGACTGGGATCCAGATGATTTGGGGGCAGGTCCCAGATCTGCGCCACCCTGGCTGGGTCACGTCATCCTTCTGTGCCTCGGTTTCCCCATCTGATAAATGGGGAAACTAATCCCTCCTTTGCCTGTTGAGATGGGGACGGACTCTCGCTTCCAGTGGCCCGGCTATCACAGCGCTGATGTGGCCACGTTATGCCAGCGGGAGGGAGCTCCCCCCAGCGACATCATAAAACCAGCTCAACGAGCGGGGGTAGCTATGCCAGGGGGAGAGCATCTCCCGCCAACATGGTGCTGTGGAAACGACCACTTATGCCGGCAAAACGTATGTCTGTCGGGGGGGGGGGTGTTTTTCACACCCCTCAGTGACAGAAGTTTTGCTGACATAAGTGCTAGTGTAGACATGGCCTTAGTGTGTGCAGCGCCTGGCACAACAGGGCCCTGATCACGGTCGGGGTCTGTGCAGCGCCCGGCACAAGGGGGCCTTGATCTCGGTCGGGGTCTGGGCAGCGCCCGGCACAAGGGGGCCCTGATCTCGGCCGGGGTCTGTGCAGCGCCTAGCACAAGGGGACCCTGATCTCGGTGGGGTTTGTGCAGCGCCTGGCACAGTGGGGTCTTGGCCCATGACTGGGGCTCCTAGACATGCCCCAGCACAAAGAATCACTAATAATAACAGCCCAGAGAAGGGGTGGGGCATGAGGGACTCCGTGGGGGATGGGCTCCCGGGCCCTCAGTCTGGGAAGCTGTCACGTCCCCTGTGTGATCATTTCAGCCCCAGCTCCTCCGTCGGTTCCCTTTGCTGTGGCTGGGGATGGTGGCGTGGGGCGCTCGTCCCGTCTGCGCTGACGACGGCGGGTCTCCGAGTCAGGCTGTTCGCAATCCAGTCACGCCCCCGCCCCAGGGCATGGCTCACCTGCCCACGCCCTCCTGTGTCACAGCCACGGGGCCCTGCCACGGGCCTGGCCGGGCACCTGGGTGCAGGTTTGCTCCGCAGCAGGGCGGGTTCCGGGCCCTGTCGCTGGATCAGGAGCTAGGAAGGAACCAGCCAGATCTGCAGGGTTTTTCCCCATTTCATCAGTGTTTCTAGGAGCAGTGGAGACGTTCCCCCCTCGTGACTTCCCAGGACATTCATTAGGTGTATTATGGTAGCATTTAGAGACCCCAGCTGAGATCGGGGCCCCCTTATGCCAGGTGCTGCACAGACCCCGACCGAGCACAGACCCTGCCCCAGAGAGCCGACAGTCTAAATAGACATAAGAACATAAGAAAGGCCGTACCGGGTCAGACCAAAGGTCCATCTAGCCCAGTATCTGTCTACCGACAGTGGCCAATGCCAGGTGCCCCTGAGGGAGTGAACCTAACAGGCAATGATCAAGTGATCTCTCTCCTGCCATCCATCTCCATCCTCTGACGAACAGAGGCTAGGGACACCATTCTTACCCATCCTGGCTAATAGCCATTTATGGACTTAGCCACCATGAATTTATCCAGACAAGTGGTGGAAGGTGAAACTGAGGCACAGAGAGGGGAAATGAATTTCCCAAGGTACCTAGCAGGTCAGAGATGGAAATAGAACACAGGTGTCCTGAGTCCCAGGCTACTGACCCCTGGTGTCTCCTTTTGTGAATGGAGGGAGAATCTCTGTGTCTCATCATGTCAGTTTCAGCCCTGTTGCATCCTGGGGTTTGTAGTTCCCAGGGGTTCCAGGCATTAGGTTTCCAGCAGGATGAGGACAGTGCAGAGGAAGGGCAGAGTTAAGGGTATCTGGGCAATCTTTGAACTCCCCATTTCCACCCTTGGCCTAGAGCATATCTGTCCACGGGCAGCTCAGAGTTCTCTGCCCACTGCAGCCACAAAGGGGATGGGCATTCGCCCAGTGTCAATCTTCAGTCCCCTCTAGTGGCCACTTGGCACAACAGGACAAGAGCCTACTATTGCAGCTGGGTGGAGGCACCTATCTGTTTCCGCGTGACACTGGCGGCACTTTTGGGGTTCCAGGCTTGCTGACAGCCCAAGCAGGGAGCAGCCTGGCATTGGCAGAACTAATTAGACCCTCTTCCTTCCACCCCCCCGGCCTGTGAGCTGAAAGCAGGTATCCCGGCCTCCCAGGCCCTCGCCACCCGCCCCCACCCTTAATGCCAGATTCATTATTTAAAAGCAGGGTGGAAAGAAGAAAGAAAGCAACCTTCATTATCATATCGAGAAAGTTATCCCCATCCCCTTAACTAGCAATTTTCCTGCCACATAGTTCAGCGCTGACTAGCCCATTAATTATAGAGATGAAAAATCATTTGGAAACCAGAAAGGAAACTAATTGGCTCTTCCCCCAGCTCAAATGAGCCGGTGCTAGCAGGAGAAGGGAGCAGGGATCCCGGACACGAGAGGATCCCGACGGGGTCTCCTCCTTGGGAAGATTTCTCGAGACTCTCCCTTTGCTCGGAGCAGTCTAGGGAGTATGGCATGTGGTCAAGAGGAAAGAGGGGCCTGTGGTTAAGGTGTGGGGCTGGGGGAGATCTGGTTTCACTGCCCTGCCTCAGGATGACCTTGGCTGAGTCAAGTCACCTCTGCGCCTCAGTTTCCCCATCTGTAAAATGGAGATAATAGACCTTCCTTTGTGTATTCAGACTGAGCTCTTCAGAGCAGGGGCTGCCTCTGACTCTGTGTCTGCAGCGCCTGGCACAACGGGGCCCTGATCTTGGTCAGGGTCTGTGCAGCGCCCGGCACAATGGGGCCCTGATCTTCACTGGGGTTTCTAGACGCAAGCATAACGTGCATAACAACAGTGGATCTGAACACTGTCTTGGTTTTAAGACAGCTGGAGTCTAGGTTACTGAGCATTGGCTGAGGATCCAGGACTCCTGGGTTCTACTCCTACTCTGGGAGGGGAGTGGGGTCTAGTGGCTAGAGCAGGAGGGGGCTGGGAGCCAGGACTCCTGGGGTCGTTCCCCAATCTGCCATCGACGTGCTGTGCGTGCCAGGGCCTGCAGCGTGGTTTGCCCACACCCCAGCGCCGAGTGCAGATACTCACCCCACAGAGCCAGCTCCCCAGAGCGGGGGTGGGGCAGCGCATGCCCTCCTCCAGCCCCCCAGCGAAGGGGCATGGCTGGCAGAGCTGCTCTCCGCTGCGAGGCGCAGGCCTGTGAGCGCCAGGGTCATTACAGGCCAGGACCAAGGGGCATTAGCAGGGGCGGCTCTAGGGATTTTGCCGCCCCAAGCACAGCAGGCAGGCTGCCTTCGGCGGTTTGCCTGCTGAGGGTCCGCTGCTCCCGCGGCTTCAGCGGACCTCCTGCAGGCGTCCTCCGACGCCGCGGGACCAGCGGACCCTCCGCAGGGAAACCACCGAAGGCAGCCTGCCTGCCGCCCTTGCGGCGCCAGCAGAGCGCCCCCCGCGGCTTGCCGCCCCCCAGCACGCGCTTGGCATGCTGGGGCCTGGAGCCGCCCCTGGGCATTAGCAGAGCAAAGCCCAGCGAGGAGGAGCCTGGTCAGCACGAAAGCGCGTCAGCAGCGCAGGGATAAGGGAAGAGGCTGCAGGTCAGGAGTGAGGAGCAGCGGCTGAGCTGGGGGAGGGGTTGGGGGGAGTCCCAGTGCTCCTCACTCCCAACCCGCAGCCCCTCCATCCCAGCCCCGGGCGCCCCTGAGCAGGGGACAGGTCCCTTCTCCAGCCTGACCTTCGCTCCGAGGGAAAGTGCTGAGGCGAGAGAACCTAACACCGGGCTGTGGGGACCGAGCGCTGCCTGATCTCCACTCCCCTCTCCTCCTTGTCTTCCAATCCCTCCCCTGGGGGAGCCGCAAGTCAAGGGCGTCCCGGCTCCTGTTTCATGCTGCGGTGTCCCGTGGCCAGGTGAGGCGGCTGGGGTGATGGCCCAGCTCCCCTGGGGTCACCGCGTGATGACTCAGCCCCTCGGGGGCCAGGCCTGCAGCTCTGGAGCTGGGGGGCGGGACGGGACGGTCACTCAGTGTCCTTCCCAAGCTGCTGGGGTTTGGGCCAGGGGAGCAGCGCAGCTGGGGAGGAGCGCGTCTGGGAGCTGTGCACAAGGGGCCCCCAGGCTCCTGGCCTGCAAAGGGGGCCTGGATTCCTGGCCCATGTAAAGGGGGCCAGGTTGGGCCCCACTGGTGTAACAGATGCAAGCCATGCGCCGCGCCTCAGGCTCCGCCATTGTGGCTGCAGCATCTGTAGGGGGCGCTCTCCCCCTCGCCGTCAGTGCTGGCCCCAGGCCAGCTCTAGGGGGTATTGGGCTGGGGGCCGCGTGCCGAGGTTTGGGGGTGGTAAAGCCAAGGGGTCCCCTCCCCCCACCTCAGGGTCTGTCTCAGAAGAGGCTTCTGCCCCCCCCCCCTGGGATGGGCCCAAGCAGCTTTGCCGTCACTCCGGGGGAAGGAGCCTGGTGGGGGGAGATGGTGGAGGAGTCTGGGAAAATGGACCCCAAATGGGGGAGCTGCCTCTTTTCCGGCCGGGGTGGGGGGGGTCCTGCCCCTGCTCCCAAACAGTGGCCCCGTCTGACCCAGATCAGAGCCCGTGTGAGGATGTTGGATGGAACAGGGGCTTCCCGTGGGGGCTGCGTTTCTGGGGGGATCCCCAGGGGGCATGAACAGGGGCTCCCCACATTTCAGCACATTTCTGGGCAGAGCCAGGTAATTGGGGCCGGACCCTGGGCCCGAAGCAGTGGCTGGAAGGACTTCAGTGGGCTTGGGCTCCCACTCCTGTGGTGGAAACACAGGCATAGCCCAGTGTGCCCATCTGCCCCGGCATCCCATCACCACTAGCACCAGCTAGTCCAGTGGAGGGGGGAATACCAGCCCAGGGGAAGCAACTGCCTGACCCCAGTGTTCGGCTCCTGCCCAGAAGCAGGTTTATATCTCTGACCCCCGCATACCTCCCTGCCAGGTGACACATTCCCCTTCCCACGTGAGCCTTCGTTCTGAACCCACTGTGACACCCTGCAGCAGGGAGTTCCACAGGTTGATCAAATGGAGCTGCTTCCAGGAGAGGCCACTTGGAGGTGGTGGCTCGGCATACCTGGGCTCTGTTCTCGTCTGACTCGTTTGCAACCTTGTGCAAGTCCCTGTGCCTTAGCTTCCCATCCATTGTGTGTAAATTATTTGTCAAGGACTGTCTGTCTCACTGGGGGTCTGTGCAGCGTCTGGCGCAGTGAGGCCCTGATCTTGGTCCAGGTCTGTGCTGTGCCTCCATCCCCAAGGTGCTGCTGTGATATAAATAACAATGAGTTTGAAATGTGTTGCCTTTTTGCTGACGCTGTCTTCTCCTGGTTGCTTGCGTCTCTGGAAAGGCACCTTTGCTCTGCCTCCATCCGATCCCAAGTCGGGTGAGATCTGTTCCTGATGGGAGGGAGCATTGAAAATCAGCTGCTTCAGTTGTGGTGTTGTTTGAAATATGGGTTTACCAAAAATGCCAGCGACTCAGTTTCCTTTGTCCCAAGATCCCTGCTGAAGAGAGACAAGAAGTCAGGTGGCATTTTTAGGAAGCAAAAAATATCAACATCTCATCCAAAAAGAACATTAAGGTGGCAAAATCAAAGGGCTACAATGTTGGGAAATGCCAGAATTAAGGTTGCTTGGGTAACCTTAACTCTGCCCTCTGCTGTGTCTGCATTATAAGTCGCTCTTTCATGACATCCAAAGCTATTCTTTTCACAAGACCCCTGCCTCATTCAGTGCACAGGACAGATGGCATTCACTGGATGAGCAGGAATGCCAGCTTTCTTTTTGTCACCCTCATTCAGTGTGTGGCCCCAGGCCCCATTCACTGCCACCGTCCGAACCCAGAGTTATTAATGTCCTCATTGACTTTTCTGTGGCACTCATCCCGGAGGGCTTCTGGGATATGAATGAATTTCTCTTCCCAACACCCCACGAGACGAGTAGTATCCCCACTGCCCAGCTGGGAAACGGCAATGCAGAGATTGAGGTCACCCCTCGCAGTCCCAGCACCCCAGTGGAAGCGGGTGCTGGGATCCTGTCATTCAGCTGCGTTCTGGAATCCTTGTCCCCCCCGTTAGCCATAAGACCTTCCTTGCTATTCACTCAGCATCTTCCAGCTTCTGCAACAGATGAGGCAGGGTCCTACCACAGCTGCCTTCTCTCCCCGCATAAAATGGATCCAGGCCCGGGGCAAGGCCAGCCAGTGCCCTGACTGGGACAGGGTCCTGTGGGTAGAGCTGATGTGACTGTGTCACTAAAGAGTGTCTCTTAATGCAGATGCACAAGGCAGCAGGCAGGGCTGGTTCTAGCGTTTTTGTCGCCCCAAGCAAAAAAAATTTTGGCTGCCCCCCGTCCCAGCCCTGGGCTCCTCTCCACACCCCCCTGCTGCCCCAGCCCTGGGCTCTCCCCACCCTTTCACCCCACCCCACTGCCGGTCCAGGCCTGGGCTTCCCCCTTCCCCCCCACCAGTGCCCCCCCCCCACACCTCCTGCCACCCCAGCCCTGGGCTCTCCCCCCCACACACACACCTGCACCCTCCTTCTGCCGCAGCCATGGTAACTCGCTCCCAGGGCGGGTCATTCAGCAGGAATTTTGGATGTGCACAAAACACTGACAGGACTGGTTCCCATATGGTTACAGAGCTGCAGTAAAGTGGAACAATTTTCAGCTTGTGTGATTGGAGGATATCTGGATGCATATTATAAGACTGTCCTACATAATTGAGGAAAAGTTGAGGTGCCTTTATTATTCTTTTGTTCCACTCTTTCTTTCTATGGGGAATTTGCCAATGCAATATCACTGTCTTCCTTTTAAACAAACAAACAAACAAAAGGCAATGGCTGTTGAAAATGGCAATTCCAGTCCTAATAACCACGGGAAGCATTTCTTGCTCAATTTTATCCTACTTTTTCTACAGCAAGTTACAGTGGATCAGTATAATTGATTTGGGAATGAAGTAGCAGCTGCCCAAACTGAGCTTGAGCACTCCTGAATTTTGAGGTGTTCAAATCTGGAAGGCAGGTGCTGGGTGTGTGTGGGGGGGGAGCTGTGGGCGCGGGGGGGCGGGGCGGAGCACGGCAGCATGTATGCAGCAGTGTGTCTGGCGCTGCGCGGAGCCAGATACGCTGGTCTGAGTGGCACAGTAAGGGGGCTGGAGGGTTGGAGAAGGGATAGGAGGTTACGGGGGGGCAGTCAAGGGACAGGGAGAAGGGGGGTTAGATGGGTCAGGGGTTTGGGGGGCAGTCAGGGGACAGGCAGCGGTTGGATAGGCATGGGAGTCCCAGGGGTTTGTCAGGGGATAGGTAGGGGGTGGGGTGGGGTCCTGGGGGGAAGTTTGAGGGGTCTCAGGAGGGGGCAGTTGGGGACAAGTCAAAAGGAGGCTTAGTTAGGGGCAGGGGTCCCAGGAGGGGGCAGTCAGGGAACAAGGAGCAGAGGTGCTTAGATAGGGGGTGGGGTCCGGGGGGGCAGTTAGGGGCAAAGGTCCCGGGAGGGGGTGATCAGGGGACAGGGAGCAGGGGGGTTGGATGGATTGAGGTTTCTGTGGGGGGGCAGTCGGAGGGAGTGGATGGTGGCAGGTGGGGCTACCCTCCCCTTGGAGTGTCCTGTTTTTTGAATGTTAAAATATGGTCTCTCTCCACTCACAGCACGCTGCTGCATGAGGTCCCCCTCCTTCCTTTCCAGTTGGTAGTGGCCAAGGGAATGCTGGGAAATATAGTTCTTTCCCTGCTCCAGGGCTGGCTCTATAGGCAGGGAGCTAACCAAGGACCTACAGCTCCCAGAGCCCCCTGTTGGTTCTCAGCTTCCCTGCCGCCCCTGCAAATGAGCTGCCCCAAGCAGGTGCTTGCTTTGCTGGTGCCTAGAGCCGCCCCTGGCAGCAGTTACGGGTGCCTGGGTAGCCTCTGTTCTGGTGTTCCCAAAACATGGGTTGCTGCAGGGAGTGGGGTGAGACTCAGCAGGGGGCGCTCTCCGCAGCTGTCAGTGCTGACCCCAGGGCGGCGCTAGGGGGCGCTGTGCTGCAGGGAACAGAGTGGAGGCTCAGCAGGGGGCACTCTCCCTGCACGATCAGGGACCCCCATGCCCCAGTGCTAGGGGGCGCTGTGCTGTTGTCTCCACGTGCAGCTCTGGACGAGAGATTCTGGTTGCTCATGGTCATTAGAGATCGGGGGTGGGGGGAGAGGGGGACGAAGCTGGAGTCTCGGTTAAATCCGGCCGGGGTGATGGACATTCCAGCCGCAGAGAACGGCCCCAGCCAGAGCTGAGAATGAGCCACGACTGACAGTCCAGCCCCATGAACCCCTCTTGTCCGTCCGTCTGTCCACCCCCATCGCCCCCTCCGTCCATCCGTCTGTCCACCCCCATCGCCCCCTCTGTCCATCCGTCCATCCCTATCACCCTGTGTCCATCTTCTCTGTCCAACCCCATCACCCCCTCTGTCATCTGTCTGTCCACCCCCTACACTCACTATGTCCATCCATCTATCCATCCCCGTACACCCCCTCTGTCTGTCTCTCTATCCATCCCATTCACCCCCTATGTCCATCTGTCTATCCAGCTCCAGTCACCCCCTCTGTCCGTCTGTCCATTCCCAGGCACCCCCTGTGTCTGTCTGTCTGTCCACCCCCATCACCCTCTGTGTCCATCCACCCCATTCACCACCCTGTCCATCTATCCATCCCATTCACCCCCTATGTCAGCCTATCCATTCCCAGTCACCCCTCTATCCATCTCTCTATCCATCCCATTCACCCCCTCTGTCCGTCTGTCTGTCCATCCCCATTCACCGCCTCTGTCCCTGTGTCTATTCATCCCCAGTCACCCCCTCTATCTATCTATCTATCTATCTATCTATCTATCTATCTATCTATCTATCTATCCCTATTCACACACCCCTCACTGTAGGCTCTGGTCAGGGCCCCCCACCCTCAGACCCATACGATTTCTGCACCGCGGTGCTGCCCTGACTTGCGCCCATGTGCACCAACGCCAGCAGCTGCCTGTGGCAGTGACTGTTAATCATCCCTCTCTGCCAGGGACGCTCCGTGAGGGGGTTCTCCAGCCAGGCCCTTCCCACCCCCGGCCCCTACCCAGCTGGACCCATGCTGGGCACTCAGCACCCTCAGGACAGTCACACAGAGCAGGGCAGGGACAAGGCAGGAGGACACAGTGGTGGGCTGTGGGTCAGGATTGGGGGGCACCGGCAGAGCTCTGATGGAGGAGCTGAGGCTGGGCTAACGGGGGGCTGCGGGTCGGGATTGGGGGGCACCAGCAGAGCTGTGATGGAGGAGCCGAGGCTGGGCTAACGGGGGGCTGCGGGTCGGGATTGGGGGGCACCGGCAGAGCTGTGATGGAGGAGCTGAGGCTGGGCTAACGGGGGGGCTGCGGGTCGGGACGGGGGCACTGGCAGAGCTGTGATGGAGGAGCTGAGGCTGGGCTAACGGGGGGCTGCGGGTCGGGATTGGGGGGCACCGGCAGAGCTCAGGGCGGAGGTTTCTCACTCAGAGCCCCCCCCATTCTCGGGATTAGCAGGATCCCATTTCGCCGGGGGAGGCAGGGACATGTCGCTCCTGCTCAGATTTGTGATTTACGCTGCTCGCTGCTAATGAGGACACGGAGAACGGCCTGTTCCCAGCGAATTCGGCTAATCCTCCCGGCCGCGCTGCGATGCCCAAACAATCCCCCCTCAGCTCCTTCCCGCCCTGACACCGAGCAGCTCCCTCCAGCCCAGGCCCCGGCCGCGGGGCGTCCCACGCCATCTCTGTGGGATCGGCAGAGCGGGGGGGGGGCAGGGCTGCGGGTCGGGATTGAGGGGCACCGGCAGAGCGGGAGGGGGTGAGCCCAGAACCCAAATCCAAAATGTGGATGTGCCATTAACCGCCCCCCCTTCCTCTGGCTCTTGTCAAACTCTGGCCTCAGCCACAAATTGGGGGGTTATAAAGAGCCCCCAGCTGGGGCAGGGGCAGAGGTGGGAGATGGAGCAAAACTGCAGAATTTCCAATCCGCACTCGCAGCCCCAGCCCTGCCCCTGCCACAGCTCTGCCGGTGCCCCTCAATCCCGACCCGCAGCCCCCTGCTAGCCCAGCCCTGCCCCCCTCCCCCCAGCTCTGCCGGTGCCCCTCAATCCCGACCCGCAGCCCCCTGCTAGCCCAGCCCTGCCCCCCCCCCCCGCAGCTCTGCCGGTGCCCCTCAATCCCGACCCGCAGCCCCCTGCTAGCCCAGCCCTGCCCCCCCCCCCCGCAGCTCTGCCGGTGCCCCTCAATCCCGACCCGCAGCCCCCTGCTAGCCCAGCCCTGCCCCCCCCCCCGCAGCTCTGCCGGTGCCCCTCAATCCCGACCCGCAGCCCCCTGCTAGCCCAGCCCTGCCCCCCCCCCGCAGCTCTGCCGGTGCCCCTCAAGCCTGACCCGCAGCCCCCTGCTAGCCCAGCCCTGCCCCCCCCCCCCCGCAGCTCTGCCGGTGCCCCTCAATCCCGACCCGCAGCCCCCTGCTAGCCCAGCCCGGCCCCCCCCCCCCGCAGCTCTGCCGGTGCCCCTCAATCCCGACCCGCAGCCCCCTGCTAGCCCAGCCCTGCCCCCCCCCCGCAGCTCTGCCGGTGCCCCTCAATCCCGACCCGCAGCCCCCTGCTAGCCCAGCCCTGCCCCCCTCCCCCCAGCTCTGCCGGTGCCCCTCAATCCCGACCCGCAGCCCCCTGCTAGCCCAGCCCTGCCCCCCTCCCCACAGCTCTGCCGGTGCCCCTCAAGCCCGACCTGCGGCCCCTGCTAGCCCAGCCCTGGGCTCTCAGTCAGTCTGAAGCTGTCTGGGGCTGCAGACATTAACCCTTTCTGTGCCACCCACCGACATCTTCCCCACTTTAGTCTTGCACTGGACCTGGCTCCCCGCCGAGCTGCGCTGGAGGGCTGGGTTCCGGTGCCCATCTGCAGTGGCCTTTGGATGGTGCCTGGTGGGTGAAAGGCTGGGACCAGGACTGGGACCCTGAGCTGAGGGCAGGGTCCCAGCTGCCCCACAGGGGTGCTGATAACAGGGGAACGCCCCCCACGGGGCCCCACTCCAGAGGGGCCAAGCCAGAGCTCTCTGTGGCCCTGAGGGCCTTAGTGATCTTTGCAAAGGCCTTTTGCTCCAGTCTGGTGGCTGCTGAGGCTGGGGGCAGGTGCAGGGAGGCTGCTGGGAGATCCCAGGCCTGTAGCTGAGACAGGTTTGTGCCCCACTGCTGATGGCGCTGGGGGAGTCTGCATGTGACACGGTGCTGTGGGATATTGGGGGTACCTGCCCCGTCCTGCACTGCCTGGAGGCTGCTGCCTCTAGCTGCATGGAAAGATTAAAGGGAACTACATTTCCCAGCAGCCCTCTCTCCCTACAACACATGGAAAACTACAGCCCTGCCAATCACTGGCTGTGGGCTCTGAGCTGGCAGCGTAGCCTAGTGGGTAGGGCTCTCCCTTGGGACTCCGGACTCCCGGGTTCTCTTCCTGCCTTTGCTGGGTGACCTTTAGCAAGTCCCTTCCTGTCTCTGTGCCTCAGTTTCCCCTCCATTTAAAGAGTGAGCTTTCGGGGGCAGGGACTGTATCTGTGCAGCGCCCGGCACAAGAGGCCCTGATCTCAATTGCAGCCTCTAGGAGCTCGAGAGTGAGACTCATTGTGCGAATTGCCCTTTGCTTGGCTACTGCTTCAAGGCCAGTTACAAACATAGATTTCCCCGCCCTCCCCCCACGTGGCACTGTTTGGCAGGAAGATCACAGCCTTGTGGAGTAGTTGGCAAATCCTGAGAAAGAACATTCCCACGGGGCCCAAAGGGGATTGGCTGGACCATGGCGAGTGGGGCCGGTGGTGCATGGGCAAAATTGAAACTGACCAGCAGCCAAAAGTCCGGGGAGCCCGTCACAACCTCAGGGGCTGCTCCTGGGCCCTTCAAAGCTGCCCCAGCCTGTCCTGATGCTGCAGGGAAAGGTCTCCGTGCTCAGAGCAGGGTGCGAGGGGATGGGCTAAAAGGATCTGTAATAATGCCAAGTGGGGGGGCGGGGAAAAGGGATTAGGAGATTCTGTTCGCTGAAAGGGGCAGATTCAGAACTGACCAAAGAAAATCCCCTTTTCACACCAGGTGGCGTTAGCCTCTGGAACTCTCTGCCACAGGATGTCGGCGAGCCCGAGAGCCTAGCGAGCTTCAAAGAGAGGTTGGACATTTTTTGGAGAAGGAGACTATCCAGAGTTAATCAGTCCAGCCAGCAGCGTATTGGCAGGGAGATAAAACCTCCTGATTTGATGCTTAAGCCGATCTCTGCCTATTAGTGCCCAGGCTAAAACCTGATATGGGCGCAGATTATCTCCCAGCTGCCACTGCAGGGTTCTTACACCTTCCTCTGCAGCAGCTGGCTCCTGTCGGATGTGGGACGCTGGGCTAGATGGGCCGTTCCGGGCTGGAAATGTTTCTATTCATCTCCACAGGAAATTGATTCATAGGTTCCCAGGCCAGAAGGGACCATTGTGATCATCTAGGCCGACCTCCTGCATACCCCAGACCCTGGGGCTTCCCTGGATTCATTCCTGTTGGAACCGGAGCAGGGCTTTTAGGAAACCAGCCACCCGGGGGCCTGCTAGTGTAGACAGAACCTGCACAGCCCAGCCTCGATCAGGGCACTACAAACCCGCCAAGGGTCTTGCTGGGGGATGCCCCTAGCGGGTGATGGGAGGCTGATGTCACTGCCGAGAAGGTTGGGTAGCGAAGGAGAATGGGTGGGGAAGGGATGGCCCAGCAGCTCTGCTCCCAGAGCACGAAGCAACGTGACTCTCATCTGTCCTATGTGGTTCGGTCTCTCTCCAGGGCTAGAGCTGGGTGTGCCGTGCACTGGTTTGCTGTGGGAGGAGGGTCTGTTTTATATGCCTGCGCTGCACTTACAGGAGAAGGCTGGTTGGAGGAACGCACCCAGCTCGTGGGGTTGGGCTGGTCCGTAGTTCATGTGGCAGGTAGTTCCGCTGTCCCAACCAGCCCCTGAGAAAGTTCTGTCTCCTGCAGACACCAGCTTTACCCTGAGGTTAGAAAGTTCCTCTCCGCTAAGACCAGTGATCATGCTGGAGGGGGGAAACCATGTGATAGTCCAACGGCAGAGTTGGGACATACAGAGATTCCCAGCGGCCAGAAGGAACCATTAGAATGAGATGATCTAGTCTGGCCTCCTGGATATCACAGGCCAGAGAATTTCATCCAGTTTCCCCTTTGATTGAACCCAATAACTAGCCCAGTTCCTAGGTTCCCAGGCAAGAACAGCCAAGGCCAGAGACTCCATCCCTGGGCCACTTGTTCCAATGGGAAATTCCCCCTCCTGGTAGAAATTCACACCCGGTTTGGCCCGTTTCAGGCGTTGGATCTGGAGTAGCACAAGCTGGGTGTGAGCAAGCCCTGAACTGGCGATACTCGGCATAGCCAAGCGTGTGACACGCTCGTGGTTCACGATGAAAAATATTGGAGACCAAATATCCAGACGAAGCCAAATGCATAGTGGCTAAAGACAAAACAGCACAGTATGAAAAGACCTTCCCAAGGCCAGATCGGCGCTGGGGGCTGCAACCCGGGGCCTCGGATTTTGAGGACACCCCCGAAATACCCACCATTCACTGCATTGTTCTTCAGTTCCTCTCTCGCAGCATATTCCCCGTGCGTGGAGGATACGCCCTCTAAACCCACGTGTATTTACAGGACACATTAGCAAGCGCCTTACACCTCATCTAAGAGCCGGCCCGCCAGGTTGTACCAGCTCCTGAGCCTGTTCTGGGCTGGGCCTGTCTCCGCTGTGCTTTGGCTGATGCATGCCGGATACCAGTCCGTGACGGTTGCGCCGGGGGCAGGATATTCACGGATTTAGCCTTTGCAAGTTTTCCTCTCCGCTTAGGTCAAATGCTGAGCTGGCCAGTTCCAAGGTATTGTGGGAGATGCCGGTGAACAGCATTGTGGGGAAAAAAAACATCACCCCAGGTCTGGGCACCTCACATTTTGTGGTGTATTTACCCTTCCAACACCCCTGGGAGGCCAGGCAGTGCTAATAGTCCCGTTTGGGGAAACCGAGTCACAGACCGAATCATTGACTTGCCCCAGGAGGCTGCGGCTGGGCAGGAAATTGAACCTGGGTCTCCCACGTCACAGATTCATACTCCAGCCACCGTGTCCCTTTCTCCTCTGAGAAGTGCTGGCAAATGCTCTGCCAGCCCTGAATTGTTATTGCGAGGTGACGCTTCCGGGACCCTGCCGTACCCAGAGCCAGCTGCACCGTCTGCGTGGTCGGTCGTGAGTGGGTTTCTGGCTGCACACAGAGGCTCCGGCGTGGCAGGTACTGCACAGAAACACAGTCCCGGCCCCAACAGCTTTCAGGGAAACTGAGGCACAGAGCCAAGAAAGGACTTGCCCTAGGTCAGGTTTCGTGGGAAAAGCACAGAGCCCCCTAGACCTGTTCCGGAGGGAAAAGCAGCCCCTTCCAGAGCCCCCCGCCCCCTTTTCCTCACTCTCCCGCCCAAGCACTAACCCCACCCAGCAGCCCCCAGCATGTCACAGCGATAAGAGCGGGGGTCGTCTGCTGCAGGTGACGGCCCCGACCGGGGATCCAGGGACAGGCCGGAGCTGCGAGCAGCCAGGCAGAGACGAGACATAAACACAGACTTCCATACCCAGATGTGGCCCTCAGGCCAAAAGGTTTGTCCACCCCTGAGCTGGCACGTCAGAGCTGGTCTAGACTAGGTGTATTTTTAAAACGGGTTAGCTCCCATGTTTTAGAAGTCCAGTGTGGACAGACCAGGTTGTATTTTAGCTCCTGCTCTCTGCTTTGCTATCCTAGGCTTCATCCTGACTAGCTAATGTCGGTAAAAATACAACTTTCCCGGTCTAAAAGATGTTAACTAACATGGGTTAAAACAAGCCTTCTAGCCCTGTCTAGACACGCCCTTAACTAACAGATATTAGTGAACACGTTTTAACAACAGGAATCGAAATCAGAGAAAACAGCTTTAACTGGAAGGGCAAGGGGGGTGAGGTGTTGCTTCTTTATCAGGGACTTATTTTCTCCCAACTGCTCCTTGGGTGTTTGAGTTCAATAAACATCACCAATACTAAATGCAAACTCTGCTCCTGGTTTATCCAGGACATTGGGAGCTCACTTGCACCAGTGTAAGGGGAGTGTGAAACTGTCGTGTTTCACGCTCACCGGGCCCTGGTGTAAAGGGGAAAAGCCATGGGAGCGTCAGACCCTGGGATTTTAAACAGCTCAGATGGTTTTTTGAACCCTCTCACTGCCCGGCGTGAATGAGCTGAGGTGTGCATGGAATCACTGCTCTCAGAATCCGGTCTGATTCCTAGTTTTCCATAGAGACGCCCAGAGTGGACGAGACTTGAATTTCAAGCAGAAAAACCAACATTTCAGGCTTCCTGTGCCCCAGATAAAGGAGCAGGGATGACCCTGATTTCCCAGCTCAGTTCTAAGACTCCTTCAGTACACGGTAACCAATGGCCCGGGGCTGTCGATAGTCCCATGCCAGGACGCCGGGCTAGATGGGCCTGCCGGCAGCTCAGCGAGGTGACGCTGCCATTTGCACAGGCTGGGAGAGTACGTTTGCGGGGCGGGGGCAGGCTCTGCAACTGGGCCGGGATGCTGCTGACAAGGGCTCGGCCAAGGAAATGGGTCATTTCCCTCTGGGCACCCCCAGATCTGGGGGCAGGGTGGATGCAGGCGGGTTTGATTTTGCCTGATGAGCAGCCAGGGGCTTGATTGCTGATTTCAAAACCATCCCGCACCTCCTGTCTTTGGACCCCTCCCCCCTTTACCTCCCCCTCCATCCTCCCGCTCCCCCCCACCTAACATGGATCTGAGTGTCAAGGAGCTAGGAAGATGAGCTGTTACCATGGAGATGTGTCACGGGTTCTAGAGTAAAGGCCTTTGTCAGTAAAGATCCCACTGCCAAAGGGAAGGGGGGCTTGCTGGGGAGCCAGGACTCCTGGGTTCTCCTCCCAGGGCTGAGAGGGGAGTGAGGTCCGTTGGGTAGAGCTGGCAGCAGGAGCTGAGAGCCAGGACTCCTGGGTTCTCTTCCCAGCTCCAGGAGCGGAGTGAGGTCTGGTGGGTAGAGCTGGGGGTGAGGGGTTGAAAGCCAGGATTCCTGGGTTTTCTTCCTGGCTCTGAGAGGGGAGTGAGGTCTGCTGGGTAGAGCCAGGTAGTGGGGATGCTGGGAGTCAGGACTCCTGGGTTCTCTTCCCCGCACTGCCACTCACTCACACACAGGGTGAGCTGGTCCCCCCGCCCTCCCCGGGAAAACAGGGAGCGCGATCTGGAGCCCTCCCACTAAAGAGCTCGGCATGGTGAAAGGACCAGAGCGAGAGCTCCTGCAGGCTACCAAGGCCGGAGGGCCGGCCACTCACCCAGGGCTGGCCAGTGGCTGATAGCACGGTCTGTACCCTGCGGCTTTGCTGTATCGTGTGCCCCATTCACGCAGCATCTCCCCGCCCCCTGCTTCGCAGCATTACATCGGCCCATTAATTGTGGCTTTTAATTGCAAACCCTGGTGGAGCTGCAGGCGCGAGTCTGCCTGGCAGGCTGTGCTGTGCCCGCTGGCCACATGGCGAGGGCTGCGGTGGAGGAGACTCTCTCGCCCTCAGAGGAAGGATGGTGGGTGGAGCCATGATCCACAATGGCCCCTCCCCCGGGGGAGGTCATATCCAGTGCATGTCCCCCAATAACCTCTCCCCGATGTAACCGGGACACCTAAATGTTGCTAAGCGACACTGGTTCTCCTTGGCTACCCCCTAGAGATGGAGTGGGTGTGCCACCCAGCCTCAGAGCCACGCAGCTGAGTGCCAGAGCCCCCAGACTGCATAACGTCCGTGGGGATTCCCTCTCCCACCCCCGTGAGGCTCCAGTGGTGGGGGTGGCAGTCAGCTGTGCTTGTTTGGCCAAGATTAGCTGCCCTGCTCCCTGCATACATGACTTCCATGTGGAATCAGGCTGGGATCAGGGGGCGCCGTCGCACCTGTCATCTGCAAGAGACGCCATGGGTTTGATTCTCAGCACAGAGCCAGAGTCATTTCTAGTCCAGAGACTGGACGTAGACTGTCGGCTCTTGGGGCTGGGGCCAGCTTTGTGCTCTGTGTCTGTGCAGCGCCTGGCACAATGGGGTCCTGATCCGTCACGGGGGCTCCTGTGTGCTACTACATTACAAATGAATAATGACTCTTAACCAGCCTTTTTCATCAGTTGGGCTCCAAGCACTTTACAAAGGAAGGTCAGTAGCATTATCCCTGCTTTACAGCTGGGGAAACTGAGGCACAGAGCGGGGAAGGGACTTGCCCCAGGTTATCCAGCAGGCCAGTGGCAGAGCCGAGAATAGAGCCCAGGGCTCCAGAGTCCCAGTCCAGTGCTCTCTGCACTAGGCCATGCTACCTCCCTGAGAATAATAAAAAATGGCACCAACTGAGCTCGGCACCTGTTGTGCCAGGGGCTGTACAAATGTAGCGAGAGATGGCAGCATTGCCAACCTCGGACGTGAACCAGGCCCCCAACACTGCAAGATGGACTTAAAATCATGAGATTTGTTTTATTAGATAACAATGAATTCAGGATTCTTTTTTCCTCCTCTGAAGCCAGTTTTTCCCTGCTGTCCCCAGGGCCACAGGTTCTTCTGACTCCAGGAGCTGGGCCTTGAAACCCCCCACCACCGTGCTGCTGAGGCAGTGCCAGCCCCTAAGAGCTCCCTTCCCATAGTATCTGAGCCCCCCGTGCGGTAGGGCAGGGACTGTTCTCTCTGTGTTACCTGTGGGGAAATGGAGGCACAGAGAGACTCCCGCAGGGGTCACACAGAATGTTTGCAGCGGAGCGGAGCTGATTTCCCCATAGCCCATCTTAGTGCCATAGCTGCCTTCCTCTCTAAGCCCAGCACCGTCCTTCTAACAGACCAAGGGAGGATTTGCAGATTGCAGGAGAAATGGGGGTACAAAGTAGTGAACTGATTCACCTGGCCTGCTGGTGTCAGCAGTGGGATTCGAGCCCAGATTTCCCGAATCCTGCCCCAGTGCTTTACCACATGACCACGCTGCACTTGAATCATAGAATCATAGAATCTCAGGGTTGGAAGGGACCTCAGGAGGTCATCTAGTCCAACCCCCTGCTCAAAGCAGGACCAAACCCAACTAAATCATCCCAGCCAGGGCTTTGTCAAGCCTGACCTTAAAAACCTC
Source organism: Mauremys mutica (assembly GCF_020497125.1). Lineage (NCBI taxonomy): Eukaryota > Metazoa > Chordata > Testudines > Geoemydidae > Mauremys > Mauremys mutica. Next base: position 13,154,119 of record NC_059091.1, on the reverse strand, counting down.
TAAGGAAGGAGATTCCACTACCTCCCTAAGTAACCCATTCCAGTGCTTCACCACCCTACTAGTGAAAAAGTTTTTCCTAATGTCCAACCTAAACCACCCCCTCTGCAACTTGAGACCATTACTCCTTGTTCTGTCATCTTCTACCACTGAGAACAGTCTAGATCCATCCTCTTTGGAACCCCCTTTCAGGTAGTTGAAAGCAGCTATCAAATCCCGCCTCATTCTTCTCTTCTGCAGACTAAACAATCCCAGTTCCCTCAGCCTCTCCTCATGAGTCACGTGCTCCAGCCCCCTAATCATTTTTGTTGCCCTCCGCTGGACTCTCTCCAATTTATCCACATCCTTCTTGTAGTGTGGTGCCCAAAACGTTTAACGTCTCCTCTCAAATAATTCCCCTCCCACCCCCCCGTTCGATATTTACATCCTTCAGCTACTCCCAGACAGTTATCTGAGCGCTCCTTAGCCACCGTCTAGCCAAGCTAGTCGTATTTAGTTTTTACAATCTCCCCTTGTAATTTAATCCTCTGAGACCCTTAATCATTTTCGCTGCACTGCTCCAAATTCCCTCTCATTTGACGGCAGCTTCCGTGCCCCGGAGTGCAGAGGCAGGATCCAGGCCGGAAGTGTCCCTGGAGAGGGGGTGGGGATCATCCTGCCCACCAGGCACTGGGATATGGTGTGTCCTAAAATAGCCCCGGCCCTGTGGCTGGAGCAGTCGGACGGGCACACAGGGGTGCTGCAAAAGGCCCGGCCCGTCTCTGCAGGGCTAACAGGTCGTGACCCACTTATGCAGGATGGGCTTGTGGGTCAGATGCTGGGACTCAGGAGAGCTGAGCTCGATTCCTGCTCTGCCACTGACTCCCCATGCAGCCTGGTGTGAGTCACTGCATCACCTGGTGCCTCAGTTTCCCCTTCTGTAAAATAAGGGGGACCAATCCTTCCCTTTGTTTCAATTGTGAGCTCTATGGGGTAGGGGCAACCTCTCGCTGTGTCTGTGCAGCGCTCGGCACAAGGGGGCCCTGATCTCGGTCGGGGTCTGTGCAGCGCTCGGCACAAGGGGGCCCTGATCTCGGTCGGGGTCTGTGCAGCGCTCGGCACAAGGGGGCCCTGATCTCGGTCGGGGTCTGTGCAGCGCCCGGCACAAGGGGACCCTGATCTCAGTCGGGGTCTGGGCAGCGCCCAGCACAATGGGACCCTGATCTCGGTCGGGGTCTGTGCAGCGCCCGGCACAAGGGGGCCCTGATCTCCGTCGGGGTCTGTGCAGGGCTTGGCACAAGTGGGCCCTGATCTCGGTCGGTGTCTGGGCAGCGCCCAGCACAAGGGGGCCCTGATCTCGGTCGGGGTCTGTGCAGGGCTTGGCACAAGGGGGCCCTGATCTCAGTCGGGGTCTGGGCAGCGCCCGGCACAAGGGGGGCCCTGATCTCGGTCGGGGTCTGGGCAGCGCCCGGCACAAGGGGGCCCTGATCTCGGTCCGGGTCTGGGCAGCGCCCGGCACCAGGGGGCCCTGATCTCGGTCGGGGTCTGTGCAGCGCCCGGCACAAGGGGGCCCTGATCTTGGTCAGGGTCTGTGCACCGCCCGGCACAAGGGGGCCCTGATCTCGGTTGGGGTCTGTGCAGCGCCCGGCACAAGGGGGCCCTGATCTTGGTCAGGGTCTGTGCACCGCCCGGCACAAAGGGGCCCCCCCACATCCTGGTGACAACCTTAATGCGGATAATAATTGTACGTCTTCTGCTGTAGAAAGGAGCCTCCTGTGTGTGCAGACTTGGCAGCCCTGTTGCTTGGGCGCTGCCCAGCGGATGGGCTGTGGGGAGTTTCCAGGGAACCCGCTGTTGCTGGGTCAGGAATCCAGGGCTCCGAAGGCCGATAAATCTGTTGGCGCTAGAGCAGGAGATTTCCAGACGCTTGTTCATCTCGCTGCCCTTTGCTGTGGCTTTCCAGGGCATTCCCTCCTTGCCCGGCTGGGCTCGCCGAGGGGAAGGGCCAGGGAGGTGGGTTAGAGGCTGACGCTGCGGTGGTGCTTGAACTGGCTCTGTCCGCCCCGTCGCTGCTCCTGCTCCTCCAGCTCATCGCTGTTGAGACTGGTGGCGTCCGACAGCCCCAGCAGATGCTCCACCGAGTCAAACTTCTGCAGGTCGGAGGCAATGGTCTGCAAGCTGAGCATGGAGAGCGTGTCCGTGGGGGGGCACTCAGCACCCAGGCCAGCCCCTGCCTCTGCCCCTACTGGCAAGGCCCGGCATTGGATGAGGCGCTGCAGCCGCCGGGCGTGGATCTGCTCACTGATCTGCTCCAGGTTACGAAGCGCCACCGAGTAGCGCCTTTTGGCTTGGGAGACCCGCTGCTCCAGCCCCGTCACCTTGGCCTTGTGCTCCTGGGGATTGGAGGACATCAGCGGTTACACAGATCCCTCTGACGCCACATAGCACCCCCAAACCCTCCCTGCCCATCCCACCTCCCCGCTCCAGCCCCCTTGGCCTTGTGCTCCTCGGGATGGGGGGGGCACCAAACCCATGATAGAAAGACACCCCCTATCTCCATCCTATAAATTCAATCCACCCTCTGCATGCTCAGCCCCGCCCACACTCTTCCTCACAGTTATCCGCACATGTGCACGCACAAACACACACACACACACACACACACCCCTCTCCAAACCCAATCACAGCCTCACATCTCTCTCTGCTCTGGGCCCCACAGCCAGGGGAGGGCAGCAGCCATGAGAAAACCCATCTCTTCCTGGGTAGGGAGCAGCAACAAAGGCTGGCAGGAACACATGCCACCCAGGGCATTGTGGGATCTCAGAGGGGTGGGTACATCTCACCCAAGCCGCACACGCACTCAGCCCCCAAAGCACTGACACCGGGGTCTTAGCGGGGGCAGGCATGCATGTGCCCCGGCCCCCCTTGGGGGGGCATGCATGTGTACGCCCCGGCACTCCCGGGATTGCAGTGGGGCTGTAACGCCTCACCTCGAGGATCTGGTTGAACTGGGCCTTGAGCTCGAAGTCGGGCTTGCTCTTTACGATGACACGCTTGAGGGATTTCTGCAGGCTCTGCACCTTGGCTTCCGCCTGCTGGCAGAGCCGAGTGACGCACTGGTGCTCCCGCTCGCTTTGCATCCGCTCCTCCTCCGCCTCATTCACCTGCAGCCAGAGCAGGACGACGCACAGCTCAGAGCGGACCTCCGTTCCCACCCAGCCTGTGTCCCCACATACACAGAGCCTTGCAGATCTCAATCACCTCCATCCACTCCCCACCCTGCCACACACACCGCATCCAGTTCCATCACCCCTCCCCGTCTGTCCCTCCCCAACAGGGACTCAGGCTGTCACCTCCCTCAGGGGGTGCAACCTACCACACCCCCATTCTCTGTGCAGGTATGGTCCTTTTGGCATCCCCATCTCTCCTCTGGCATATGGCGTGATCATTCGGTTATTGCCTCCACCATGTCCCTGAGCTCCATGCACCCAGCTCTCACCATGCAGATGGCAAATCTTCCTCCCCCTGTGCCCAGCCAGTGTGGTCCCCCAGCTCTCCCCTAGCAGGTAGCATCATCAGCACCTCCATGTAGTTGGTATAATTCCCCTGGCCCTTGTGACTGGTATGGCTCCCTGGCCCAGTCCCCATGTCTGACTTTCCCAGTGACATGGTTCCCCCCCCCGACTCCACCCACGTGCTTGGTACAGCCCACTGCCTCTCCACCATGTCTCACCTTGCAGGTGGTGTGGTTCCCCCCTACCTGGGGAGTACAACCTCCAGCTCCAGCCCCTCCCCAATGTCTCACCTTGCAGGTGGCATGGTTGAGCATCTCCTGCCAGGTGGGGTCGAGCCGGTTCTTGTCGGCCATGACGCCCTGTTCCGCCACAAAGACCATCTCGCGGGCGGCGTTGTGGATGCTGACCGCCCATTCGTACCGCAGTGCTGCCTTCTGCGTCTCCTGCTGAGCCTGCGTGGAGGGGAAAGGAAAGTCACAGAGAGAGAGCACGTGCAGCGCAAGGGACTCCTGCCCCCTCTCCTCTCCCAGAGCAGGGATAGAACCCAGGTGTCCTGACTCTCAGCCCCCATGCTCTAACCACTAGACCCCACCCCCCCTTCCACAGCAGGGACAGAACCCCGGTGTCCTGACTCCCAGCCCCTGCTCTAACCCACTAGACACCACTCGCTCCCCAGGGCCAGGACAGAACCCAGGAGTTTGATTTTGGCATGTCTCAGGGCGGGGGCTACACCAGGCAGGGGGCAGGGCAGAGGGGAGCATTCACACCTCCTTGGCCAGGCGACGGGCCTCATAGTACGGACGCGCTTTCTCGATGCAGTTCCCCAGCTGGGAGCCCTGGGTGTTGAGCTTCCTGGCCGATTCAGAGAGGATCCTGCGGTATGTGGTCCTGGCTTCCTGCAGCGGGGAGGAGAGCAGCAGCATTGGGGCCAGCATTGACTGCCAGGGGAGAGCGACCACTGCTGAGCCCCTACCCCACTCCTTGCAGCACAGCACCCCCTAATGCTGAACTGGGGCCAGTACCGACCACAGGGGAGAGTACCCCCTGCTGAGCTCCCCGCCCCGCAACCTGTAGCACAACGCCCTCTAGCGTCACACTGGGAAACTGGGACCAGCAGTGACTGCCAAGGGAGAGCACCCCCAACTGAGCCCCACTCTGCTCCCTGCAGCACAGGCCCCACACTGGGACAGACTGCCAGAGAGCACCCCAGCCGCCCACCCCGCCCCAGTGCTAATCCAGCCCAACCCTGCTTAGCTTCGCAGGGAAGTGCAGGGGCTACGGAAGCAGCTCCAAGGGTCACAATGCCCAGTAAGGGCTGCAACCACCACAAAGAAACAGCCAGCTCACTGGCCCAGCACAGAAACAATCGGTGGGAGCTGCAGGGTATCTCCAGGGCCTGGACAGGGCTGTAACGCAAGGCTGGTCGTGGCAGGGTTACGCTGAATCCGAGGTGTGGCGATCAGCCTTGCAGGGAGCCATGTTCACTCACGTCCAGCTGCAGTTCCACCCGGTTGATCTCATTGGCCTGGTTGAGATGCTCAAGCTCCTCCTGCACAGGGGAGGCAGAGCATGAGGCTCAGGGACCCGCCCCAACGCCACACTCAGCTCAGCGGGACAGCGCCACCCTGACGGGTCTCCCCTCCCAGTCTGCGAGAGCCCCTCCCTGCAACCCTTCCGCTCCCGGCACAGCTGTGAGGGATGGCACCATGAACAACACAGTGCGGCCTAGTGCACAGAGCATATTCCAGGCTGTGCCACTGGCCTGCTGGGTGACCGTGGGTAAGTCGCTTCGCCTCTCTGTGCCTCATTTTCCCATCTGTGAAATGTGATACATTTGAAATCCATTTGATCTGCTGGTGAAAAGTGCTAGATCAGAGGTGGGGGCTATTGTGTGTACCTGTTCTGAGGAGACAGGACAGGGCTTTGTGCCAGGGACTCATGCTCTCTGATGGCAACGTGTGTCTGACACACAACATGTATTACAGTCATGGTTCAGGGCCACATCGTGCCAGGCACCATGTACAACACCTGCAGAAACGTACATGTGTTCCCAATTAGGCAAGAGACAACAGGCACTTCTGATCAGTGTGATAGCAGCCGCAGCTCCTAGCCAATGTTGAGCATCGTGGCAAAGGAGGCACTTGAAGGGGGGCAGTGAGGTAGCTTTGTGGATGTTTATGGGAGCTGCTGCTCCCCCTCCTCCAGACAGGGGTGGCATGGCAGGAAGCAGGGAGGTGCCGCTGGGAAAATCTACCAAATGAGTGATAAAGGCTGGTGTCACTGGCAGAGGGGAGGCTGGGCTCCACATCTTGATAGTGTGGGAGGGATGACAGATAAGGCTCTTCATAGCCCTAAGACAAGCAGTTTGTGTGTGATGCAAAGGGGAGCCAATGGGGAGCTTGCAGAGAGGGGTGGCAGGGTCACAGGAAAATGACCTTTGCAGCAGTGTTGTGAACAAACGTAAGCTGGGTAAAGCGATGGGACTGCTCCCAGCCAGTGAGGAGGATGCTGCAGCAATTGAGATGCGAGACAACGAGGGCCTGGGGGAGAGACCTAATGCACTCTGAGATCTATTGATGATCAGAGCTGGGTAACGGCACCCGAGCTCTGCTGTTCCCTGAGGTAGCAGGATGGGCCCCTGCACCAAGGATCCTGTATCTCTGATCGCGACCTGAGTCACATACATTATGGTAGCCCCTAGGGGCTGCATTGTACACTCACATAAAGAAAGACAGTCCCTACTCTAAGGTGTGTGAGCAGACTACAAGGGCTGGACTATAGGATTTCCAGAGGTCCCTTCCAGCCCTACAACCAGGATCCTAGGAAGGCTTTTAACTCGACCAGCTTAGCATGGGCTGCAGTTACAACTGCTTGGTCTTGGAGTCCCAGGAGGTGTTAATTAGATCAAGTGAGATAACAGGATCAAAGGACACCTTTAAATCCTGATCTAGACAAAGCCTTAATCCAATTCAAAGATGTTTTATAAATCGGTTTAATTTAATTCAGGGCTTGTCTACACAGGGAAGCTGTCCAGCATAATTATACTACTATTCTACAGCTACGGCTACGCCAGTGTACCCCCACATGAGGACATGCTAGTCCAGAAATAAAAGTGACTGTTTCCTGTATTTACTTGCAAGTAATTATTCTGGGATGAGTGTTGTTGTAGAGCGATAAGGTGAGGTAATATCTTTTATTGGACAACTTCTGTTATTCTGTGTTAACAGGCCACTTCACCTTGAATAGCCCCTTAGAATATGTGCTATTTACACTTAACTATCCCTTCAACCTTGTAGTTAGCTGTGACACTCGGCGTACCCTTCCCAGACCTGAAGAGCTGCAGGTAACCTGAAAGCTCAGTCGGTCCGATAAAAGATATTACATCACCACCTTGTCTCTCAAACTTCTGGAAGAAAGGGTTTGGCTACACTTGAGAGTTGCAGCGCTGGGAGTTTGCAGCACTGGTCGTGCAGCTGTGTAGGAACAGCGCTGGTGAGTGGCCACACTCACAGCTACCAGCGCTGCAGTGTGGCCACATTTGCAGCATTTGCAGCGCTGTTGGGAGTGATGCATTATGGGCAGCTATCCCAGCGTTCAAGTGGCAGCAACGTGCTTTTCAAAAGAATAGCATGTCCACACAGGGAGTTATATTGAAATAGCTACAGCATGATAATTATTTCACTATAGCTCTGCTGCTCAACCTCTCCATGTAGACAAGCTCTCAGTGAAGAATCAGATTAAGATAAATTGTTATGAACTGGATTACAGTGTCCACACAGGAACCTGCACCAATTTACAACTCAAACTAATCCCCCAAGGAAAGATTACTGCCTTCTGTAATGGTGACTTCACACCTCAACACATGCCTTTGCCTCTCTGGTGTATGTACAAAGGTAGGCCTTGGGGACAGGGGGCCATTTTAACCAACACCAGGGATTGAACCAGTGCTAAAAGCAAGAGTCTCCACAGCTCAAGCTAAAGAGCCAGGCTCTGCATCTGGGGCTGTGACATCCCCTGTGGAGCAGGCCCCCAGGGGAATGTGTAGCTCCCCCTGGCCAGCAGTGACCAATGGCATTAGAGGAAGCCAGGTCCAGCCAGTCCTCACCTGTATCCTGGGGTCCAGCTCTTCCTCCACATCTTCCTGGTCCATCGACGGCATCTTGGTTTCATCACTACTGCAGACATTCTTGGGGATAGGAGCCCTGAGCTCCTCACCCTCCTGTGTGGGTGTCCGCAGCTCCCCAGGAAGCGTCTGGCACTCGTCCCCCACGTTCATGCCCAGAATCAGCCGCTGGTCTGAGTCCCCTATGGTGGGGCCCCCACAACACTCCTCCCCTTGGCAATATCCCCTGTGGATGAGGGGAAAGCAGTGGATGTGCTATTTCTGGACTTTAGCAAAGCTTTTGATACAGTCTCCCACAGTATTCTTGCCAGCAAGTTAAAGAAGTATGGGCTGGATGAATGGACGGTAAGGTGGATAGAAAACTGGCTAGATGGTCGGGCTCAACGGGTAGTGATCAATGGTTCCATGTCTAGTTGGCAGCCGGTATCAAGTGGAGTGCCCCAAGGATCGGTGCTGGGGCCGGTTTTATTCAATATCTTCATTAACGATCTGGAGGATGGTGTGGACTGCACCCTTAGCAAGTTTGCAGATGACACTAAACTGGGAGGAGTGGTTGATACGCTGGAGGGTAGGGCTAGGATACAGAGGGACCTAGACAAATTAGAGGATTGGGCCAAAAGAAATATGATGAGGTTCAACAAGGACAAGTGCAGAGTCCTGCACTTAGGACGGAAGAATCCCATGCACTGCTACAGACTAGGGACCGAATGGCTGGGCAGCAGTTCTGCAGAAAAGGACCTAGGGGTTATGGTGGATGAAAAGCTGAATATGAGTCAACAGTGTGCCCTTGTTGCCAAGAAGGCTAATGGCATTTTGGTTGTATAAGTAGGGGCATTTCCAGCAGATCAAGGGATGTGATCATTCCCCTCTACTCAGCACTGGTGAGGCCTCATTTGGAGTACTGTGTCCAGTTTTGGGCCCCACACTACAAGAAGGATGTGGATAAATTGGAGAGAGTCCAGCGGAGGGCAACAAAAATGATTAGGAGGCTGGAGCACATGACTTATGAGGAGAGGCTGAGGGAACTGGGATTGTTTAGTCTGCAGAAGAGAAGAATGAGGGAGGATTTGAGAGCTGCTTTCAACTACCTGAAAGGGGGTTCCAAAGAGAATGGATCTAGACTGTTCTCAGTGGTAGAAGATGACAGAACAAGGAGTAATGGTCTCAAGTTGCAGAGGGGGAGGTTTAGGTTGGATATTAGGAAAAACTTTTTCACTAGTAGGGTGGTGAAGAACTGGAATGGGTTACCTAGGGAGGTGGTGGAATCTCCTTCCTTAGAGGTTTTTAAGGTCAGGCTTGACAAAGCCCTGGCTGGGATGATTTAGTTGGGTTTGGTCCTGCTTTGAGCAGGGGGTTGGACTAGATGACCTCCTGAGGTCCCTTCCAACCCTGAGATTCTATGATTCTATGAATATCAGGTCTCCCTCAGCAGGCAGGCCACAGGCAGAACCTTCACAGGGACGCAGGCATCCTAGCAGTGGGCCCATCCACTGGGTCACACCGACACATGAGCCATGAGCTGGCAGGGAATTGGGAATGATTGGGAATGTGTAGCTCCCCCTGGCCAGCAGTGACCAATGGCATTAGGGAGCTGGCCCCACCCCTGCCCCACCCCTAGGAGAGGGGAACTGAAACTCAACTTCAATCACAGAAAAATCTTCCCTGGGAAGGAAGGGGACATCTTGTTTTAAAGACCAGGTTTGTGTTTGTTCCTGCTACATACAGAGGGGCTGGGTAGTGCTGATTCCAGCCCCCAGACTCTGGGAGGATAAGGAACAAATTCAGGCTGCCAGTGACCTGCAGGAGGGAGATGATCTTTTGACAGTGACAGACGCCTCGTCCTAAAGGCCTTTGTCTGCCCCCTCCCAGTGACTGTTTGGCACAGGAATGTAGTCCTCACTCCTGGGTCTCTCCTGGGGAAATAATGTTTCTGTGCAAAACACCAAAGCTTTTAACAGAAAGGAAGAAAAGGAAATGGCCACATGATGGGACTAGGACATAAAGAATGAAACACAAGATTCTTCTCCCCTGTGCATTGACTTTTAACCTTGCTTGTGGTGGTGGTGTATCCATGTTGGTCCCAGGGGTCCTCTGGGGCGCCGGGCATTGGCCACTTTCGGGAGAGTGGGCTAGATGAGCTGGTCTGACTCAGTGTGGCTGTTCTTATATTCTAACTGCTGGTTATGGAAGAGACGACCTTCCAGGCTACACAGGACTGAAGAAGTGTGTGGGGTTAGCTCCAAAGCTTGTCTCTTTCACCAACAGAGGTTGGTCCTCTTACCCTCACCACCTTGTCTCTCTTGGACTCTGAAAAGTGTTTTCTCTCCACTCCCCTTGGAGAGAAGTTAAGTTTCCCTTTGGGCAACTATCAGGCTGAAGCAATTGTATTGACTGTGACACTAGAATTGAAGATTTAATATTATAAATAAATGAGTCTAAACCTGAGGTTCTGGTTTTCACATTGGTTTTTCTAACTCAGTTCCCAATTCTCTTCTAGAAAGGCCTCCAGGACGCCTGCCCAGCCCAGCAAAAGTGGCAAGGAGAAAGCCCACAATGCTGCTCTTTCAGGTAGTTGAAGGCTGCTGTCAAATCCCCCCTCACTCAGTCAATCCCCAGTCTGTGGCATTGCATAGGATTCTTCCGTCCTAAGTGCAGGACTCTGCACTTCTCCTTGTTGAACCTCCTCAGATTTCTTTTGGCCCAATCCTCCAATTTGTCTAGGTCGCTCTGGACCCAAATCCTGTCCTCCAGCGCTTGGATTCTTTACATGCTTTCACAGAGCAAAGAGCACATGTTCCATGATTTCATAGGGCAGAGTTTTGTGCTATCGGGAGCTTTCCCTGTGTGAATTTGACAGGTGGATCAACATAGAGACACATTGTGACCCTTCTCAGGGTACTGAGGACTGTGAGTCTCCTTGTTGCCACCTGCCACAAGGAAGAGGGAGTTTTGCATTTGGCAGCTGGATGTTAGTGACCAAACTCACCAGCCTGCTGGAACTCAAGGACCCTCCTCTGAGCTACAGCAGTCACCTTAACCCTTGAGTTCCTTCAATGTGTCCCCCTCTGTGGTCCAGCCCAGATCACCAGATACTCGGTGAAATCCCAGATCCTCTCTTCCCCAATTATCCCAGGTTACTAGTTTTACTGTGGACCATTGCTACTGTATCTCACACAGCACCTGAGTACAGTTATTGAACAAGCAAAAAATTTATTTAACAATGGATAGAGATTTAAACAAACAAACGTGAGTGATGGAAACCAACTGTTACCACTAAACAAAGGCAGAAAATGATAGAAGAGAAAGGCCAGCACAAAAAACAGAGAGGAACAACTAAAAGGACAATGGTTGGAACTCTCCATTTCTCTCAGTCTTTGGATTGAGGGGTACTAGAGCTGTAGCAACAGTTGAGGAACCAGGGTAAATTAAATCTAAGGTTTGAGCTGCTAGTGAAGCATTTCCCACACTCACGGCATTCATAGGGCCTCTCTCCTCCGTGGATTGTTTGATGCCTAATAAGGTGCAAACTGCGATTGAAGGTTTTCCCACACTCACGGCATTCATAGAGCCTGTCCCCTGTGTGGATTCTCTGATGTACAGAAAGGGCTGAGCTGTGAGAGAATGTTTTCCTACACTCACGGCATTCATAGGGCCTTTCCCCTGTGTGGATTCTCTGATGTTGAGAAAGGTTTGAGCTGCTAGTGAAGCTTTTCCCACACTCACTGCATTCAAAGGGCCTCTCCCGTGTGGATTCTCTGATATTGAGAAAGGTTTGAGCTGCTAGTGAAGCATTTCCCACACTCACGGCATTCATAGGGCCTCTCTCCTCTGTGGATTGTTTGATGCCTAATAAGGTGCGAACTGCGATTGAAGGTTTTCCCACACTCACGGCATTCAAAGGGCCTGTCCCCTGTGTGGATTCTCTGATGTTGAGAAAGGTCTGAGCTGTGAGTGAAGCTTTTCCTACACTCACGGCATTCATAGGGCCTTTCCCCTGTGTGGATTCTCTGATGTTGAGAAAGATTTGAGCTCCTAGTGAAGCATTTCCCACACTCATGGCATTCAAAGGGCCTCTCCCCTGTGTGGATTCTCTGATGTTTAGAAAGGTCTGAGCTGCTAGTGAAGCTTTTCCCACACTCACTGCATTCAAAGGGCCTCTCCCCTGTGTGGATTCTCTGATGTACATAAAGGTCTGAGCTGTGAGAGAATGTTTTCCTACACTCAAAGCATTAATAGGGCCTTTCCCTTGTGTGGATTCTCTGATGTTTAGAAAGGTCTGAGCTGCTAATGAAGCTTTTCCCACACTCACTGCATTCAAAGGGCCTCTCCCCTGTGTGGATTCTCTGATGTACAGAAAGGGCTGAGCTGCGAGAGAAGGTTTTTCCACACTCCCTGCATGTATTTTTTCTCTTTCGCCTGAGAATATCCTGCTGTGTTGTGGTTTCCATGAGGACCTTCTGAGTTCCCCAACAGGAAATAAATTTATCCACTTTCTTCCCTGGCTGGTTTCCTTGATCTGTTTTTGGTCTGTGCTGAATCTCACAGGAGTTTCCCTGCTCAGGACTCCTGGACACATTCCTTTTCGATCTTTGAGATAATGCTCTGTTTTTACCCACTGGCTCAACATTTTCAGGCTGAGAATTCTGCTCCTCTTTCTCACATGCCATTGCATCACCTGCTGTGATAGAGACAGAAACCTCAAACAGGGATGCAAAGGGGAAGACCAAACAAAAACAAGTGCTGAAGACAGGTCAAATAAAAATCAGGAGCTGAACTCCCCCAAAATCTTCCCCCAAATAGGAGAGAGGAGGGGGATGAATTCAGCCTTCACATCCCATCCAAATACGCAGGGGGAAGGGAGGAAGCTACTGCCTGGTGTCTGCTAGGGTCTATAGGAAGCCATGAACTATATTTACTCTGAGGATACGACCCCTGCTAGGGATAATAATGAACTGAGAGACATCCCCAAGGGCTTTGTTGGGCATTCCAGATGTTTCCTTCAGGCACTTACAGATTCTGAGGTGGTTTAATGTTTCCTCACCTGTGCAGGGAGATCTCAGGATCTTTCTTTCCTCTGAACCCTGGAGGTCTGGGACCCATGGCTCTTCCACTTGTTCCAGCTGCGAGAGCACATCACGTTGGAAAACTAGAAACCCTGCTCAGATGAAAGAAAACAAAGGAGTTCAGTTGATTTCATAAGACTTGGGCATAAAAAAAACCATTCTATTACTTTAACTTCAGTGCTTAGTGTGACCTGTGGACCAGGGGCAGTTCTCACTGAAAATGCCGAAGTTAGGGCAGGCTGAAAAAGGGAGAGCTGATGCTCCCAAAACTGCTGGTTAACACTGAAGTTAAACTCACTGACCAGTCACCAACTGTGCTTCTGATCCCCCACATGGGTTATCGAGAAGCTGAAAAAAGATATCACACAGCCCCCTTTATTCCATCCCAGTTCTCTGACTCCTAATCAGCAGCGAGGTCCAGTATAGTGAGAGGTTATTTAAAAACTCTGCTCACATAAACAAAGTGTTCTTCTGACTCCAAAGGGTCAGCCACATCACCAGGTCAGTATAGGTTTGGATATTACCCAAAATTCCATCCTTCCAGACAATCCTTTAGCATCTAAACTAAAGGTTTAAATGAAAGAAAGACAGAAAGAAGTTAAATGGGAAAGCAGTCAGATACATTCCAAAATGGATATATCAGGTTCTTAGCAGTATTGGTGAGTTGCTGGTTGAAAGTCTGTCCGGAACACATCCATAGCTTGGATGGGTCATTCAGTCCTTTGTTCAAGGGTTCAGTTTGTAGAGAAGTTGCTCCAGAGGTAGGAAGGGGGATTGAAGACAAAATGGAGATGATGCTGCTGCCCTTTACATTCCTTTTGCCATGTGGCTTGTACTTCCTGTGTCCCAAACACAAGCTTCACAGCACGTGGCATGGAAAAGCCTTGAAGTTCTCATTACACAGGCATACCCCGGCATGTCTTGCTGACTCAATAGGTGTATTCCCTTGGTCCTTTCCATGGGCTCATTGTACAGATGATGACCCTGAATGGGCCATCAAACAGGCTAGGCAGTGTTGATGTCAATATGTCTGGGGGTGTCACCCAGAAACACTGCACAAGTCTGGAAATACAGATATACCCTACATATCTATAACTCACACTACAAAGGTGATACAAACATAGAAACAAAATTATCACACTTGGCAAATCATAACATTTTCACTGACACCTTACATGGCATATCTAGCACAATTCATTGCAATTTTATCAGATTATATTATTATTTTATTATTAATACCAAAGTGTCTCACAATTCCATACAGTGTGACACTTGGTAAATCAGTGAATTCCCAGGACCAGTTCCCCAGGTCCTTGAAGATGCCAAACACTGTGCTTATGAGGGATTGAAATACCCACATATCTGCTGGAATACACACACACACAGACACTGTATCTGTCTATACCCCTGTGTTCACTCTTCTAGAAAATTATGATCAATTTTGTACGCAGTATGGCTTGTGAGGTATCATTTGAAAACGCGTAACCTACTGAATATTATCCTCCTGTTAAAACGTGTAGTAACACTGTATGTAAAGTTATGAGATTTTACTATATGATATTACTGAAAAAGTTACAATTCTGGGGAACACCCACAGAGCAGTTCCTCAGAGACAGCAAGGGAAACAGCTGGTCAAACAGCCATTCTCCTGTGGGGGGGAGGTGTGAAGAAGACATTTACATTCCATCACAGGGACCACTTGAAGCTGTTGTGGAAAACAACCACACGATTGATTTTGAACCAGCACAGCCTGAGGCTCTTTTCTTGGTTAAAAGTGCACAGGGGGCGACAGCTATTAGAATACTGTCCCCCTGAGCTAAAAATCACACAAGCCTTTTCAAGCTTAAAACCACAAACAATGACACATATGTTGCACGTTAATTACCTTATTTGGAATATATTGCAAAATATGATGCAGGTCAAAAGTGAGCTGAACAATCAGTTTTCCATATTCGGCCTTTCCTGTTATTGTTATTACACCTGGTGATATGGGAGCGAGACTCTGCATGTCTCAAGAAATGTCACTACCAACCTAGGCCATTTTCACATGCTGGGGTGCAATCCAGAGCAGTGAGGAGTTGTGTCATCTGTAATCCTGGGTGAGAATCAGTGTTCTGCTGCTGGAGCTCCCTTGTCTGGATACTCCCAGCCAGCATTCAAGGACGTACCAAGTGTCTGTGTGATAAGTAACCCTGGACTGGCAGCTCTGACTCCAGTCACCTGCTTGTTACACCCCAAGCACATTCTGGTTTGGGTAGAGAAGGCTCAGGGTTTGAGAGAAGGCGGGGGTAGGAAGCTTCTGTTCATTATGCTGGACCTAACCCCCAGTTTTACTTGAGTAAAGAGGAGATATTTGACACTGTGCGATACGGCTCCTGTGCTCTGTTCCCAAAGTGTTCTGCAGCATGGGAGGGTCTCTGGTAGTGTGTGTGTCACTGGCATATTGGGGTGATGCTGCCAGGGCTGGCTATAACTTTTTTGCTGCCCAAAGCAAAAAAAAAAAAACGCCGCCCTGCCCCCGCGAGCGCCGCCCGACCCCTCCCTGAGCGTTGCACCGCCCAAGTCCCCGCCCCCCAGCGCCGCGTCGCCCAAGTCCCCGCCCCCCAGCGCCGCACTGCCCAAATCCCCGCCCTCCCCAGTGCCGCGTCCCCCAAGTCCCCACCCCCCCAAGCGTCGCACCGCCCAAGTCCCCGCCCCCCCCCAGTGCTGCGTCACACCGCCCAAGTCCCCGCTCCACCACCGAGCGTCGCACCGCCCAAGTCCCCACCCCCCAGCGCCACGTCGCACCCCCCAAGTCCCCGCCCCCCGCCCCCCCCCCAGCGCCGCCTGGCCAAACCAAAAACAACCCCCGATCGCCGCTCCCTCCCAAGGTGCCGCCCCAATCATGTGTTTGGTAGGCTGGTGCCTGGAGCCGGCCCTGGATGCTGCAACAAGACAGAGTAGAGGTGGCATTGTGGGGGTGGCATGAACCTTCATTCTTCATTTCCCCTTCCAAGAACAGAGGGGACAGGACTCCTTACCCAGCGAGGTCACATTCTCATAGTTCTGCTGCATGACATCCCTGTAGAGGGCTCTCTGAGTGGGGTCCAGCAGAGCCCATTCCTCCATGGTGAAGTACAAAGCCACCTCCTCGAAGGTCACTGGCCCCTGAAAGAGCAAGAGTCCAACACTCAGTACCTGCTGCCCCACTCACAACCCCACTATTCACGGAACAGCAGCACCAGGGAAATGGAAGCTCCAGGAGGCACATGTTAACAGAGTCCCACCCCACCTAGCTTAGAGCAGCCAGGAAGCATCAGAGGGTAGAAAGAGAGAACCTTTGTGTCTCCCAGCTGACAGACGGAGGCAGGGTCATCACATTTATCACATAGCTACTAGCCAGAGCTTGATATAGGAGATGGGTCCAGAGCCAGCCCTTACTGGTGTCTCCCTGGTAGGAATCCCAACACTCTCCAAATAAAATATATGGAAGAAAGGGGAAGTCAATAGTAAAGAATAGAAGTTAGAAGGTCAGAATTGTAGAAAACTGGTAAAGAAAGCTATCAGAAATCAATGACCAATCAATGAGAAGAAGAAGGAAGATTTTAAAAGTATATTAAGTGCAAACTTAATCCTAACAATGGTACTTTACTAGATAGAAATGGCAGAATTATCAAAAATAATGCAGAAGAGGTAAAAGTCCTCAATAAATATTTCTCTCCTGGATTTGGAGAAAAACAGATGATGTACTCGTATCATAAGATGTTGACAACGACACTCTTTCCATTCTGACAAGAAGTCATGAGGACATTAAACAGCAGCTATTAAAGTCAGGCATGTTTAAATCAGCGGGTCCGGATAACTTGTATCCAAGACTTTCTAAATGACCTGAAGTCTGACATCTATACTCATCAAGAGAATGGAGCAGCCAATACTGGATTTCATTCATTAATAAAGAATCAAAGAAGGGTAATATGATTAGTGCCCACTAACAAAGGTTTAGAGAAAATAGAGCCTATCAAACTAACGGGATATCCTTACCGGAGGAGATCAAAAGTTTGGTTGCAGCTAAAAGTATTGATGTAATATACCTAAACTTCTGTAAGGGATATGACTTGATCAGCACAATATTTTTACTAAAAAAACTAGAATGATACAAAATAAACACGGCATACATTAAATAGATTAAAAACTGTGATAGTAAATGGGGAACCAGGGTCGAGTGGATTTCTTTCTAGCAGGTTCCCGCAGGGATTGGTTCTTGGCCCTGTGCTATTTAACATTCTTATCAATGACCTAGAAGAGAGTATAAAATCATCACTGATAAAGTTTGCAGTTGCCACAACGATTGGGGTTGGTGGTAACTAATGAAATGCCAGTAGATTCAGGCTCCAGCACTGGGAGTCTGGGAAGTTGTCCCAGCCCTGGCTGGAGGGTTATTTCCTGTTCCACAAAGAGGGGAAGTTCCATTCCCAACTCCTGTGCCTTGAAATTAGGCCCTATCTGACACTACACCCCCATATTCATCATAGTGGTATGGTTATAATATGATTAGGACATAATTATGATGTATTTTGTACAAGATGCATTATGTGTGGTGTCACTGGAAAAGTTATGATTTGCTGAATATGATTATCCTATTTGTGTGCACATATCATGTTCCTATCTGAAGTTATGGGTATTGACTCTGTATCTGTATTTCAAATGTGCTTACTCTGGGTAACACCCACAACGAGCCTTTCAGGTACAACAATGAAGAAGCAAGACAGTGCTGATGGCTCATCAACAAAGACAATGGACTGTGGAAGAAGTATGAACAACAAGGGTAATGTCGTGGTGGGAGTCTGCTACAGACCACCGGACCAGGGGGATGAGGTGGATGAGGCTTTCTTCCAGCAACTAACAGAAGTTGCTAGATCACAGGCCCTGGTTCTCATGGGTGACTTTAATCACCCCGATATCTGCTGGGAGAGCAATACAGCGGTGCACAGACAATCTAGGAAGTTTCTGGAAAGTGTAGGGGACAATTTCCTGGTGCAAGTGCTGGAGGAACCAACTAGGGGAAAAGCTCTTCTTGACCTGCTGCTCACAAACAGGGAAGAAATAGTAGAGGAAGCAATAGTGGATGGGAACCTGGAGGGCAGTGACCATGAGATGGTCGAGTTCAGGATCCTGACACAAGGAAAAAGGGAAAGCAGTAGAACAGAGACCCTGGACTTCAGAAAAGCAGACTTTGACTCCCTCAGGGAACTGATGGGCAAGGTCCCCTGGGAGAACAACATGACGGGGAAAGGAGTCGAGGAAAGCTGGCTGTATTTCAAAGAAACCTTATTGAGGTTGCAGGAACAAACCATCCCGATGTGTAGGAAGAGAAGTAAATATGGCAGGCGACCAGCTTGGCTTAACAGTGAAATCCTTGCTCGTCTTAAACACAAAAGAACAGCTTACAAGAAGTGGAAGATTGGACAAATAACCAGGGAGGAGTATAAAAGTATTGCTCAGGCATGCAGGTGTGAAATCAGGAAGGCCAAATCACACTTGGAGTTGCAGGTAGCCGGAGATGTTAGGAGTAACAAGAAGGGTTTCTTTAGGTATGTTAGCAACAGGAAGAAAGTCAAGGAAAGTGTGGGCCCCTTGCTGAATGAGGGAGGGAACCTAGTGACAGAGGATGTGGAGAAAGCTAGTGTACTCAATGCTTTTTTTGCCTCTGTCTTCACAGACAAGGTCAGCTCCCAGACAGCTGCACTCTGCAGCACGGTATGGGGAGGAGGTGACCAGCTCTCTGTGGAGAAAGAAGTAGTTCGGGGCTATTTAGGAAAGCTGGACGAGCACAAGTCCATGGGGCCGGATGCGCTGCATCCGAGGGTGCTAAAGGAGTTGGCCGATGAGATTGCAGAGCCATTGGCCATTATCTTTGAAAAATCATGGCGATCGGGGGAGGTCCCGGATGACTGGAAAAAAGCTAATGTAGTGCCCATCTTTAAAAAAGGGAAGAAGGAAGATCCAGGGAACTACAGGCCAGTCAGTCTCACCTCAGTCCCTGGAAAAATCATGGAACAGGTCCTCAAGGAATCAATCCTGAACCACTTAAAGGAGGGGAAAGTGATCAGGAACAGTCAGCATGGATTCACCAAGGGCAAGTCATGCCTGACTAACCTAATTGCCTTCTATGACGAGATAACCGGCTCTGTGGATGAGGGGAAAGCAGTGGATGTACTATTTCTGGATTTTAGCAAAGCTTTTGATACAGTCTCCCACAGTATTCTTGCCAGCAAGTTAAAGAAGTCTGGGCTGGATGAATGGACGGTAAGGTGGATAGAAAACTGGCTAGATGGTCGGGCTCAACGGGTAGTGATCAATGGTTCCATGTCTAGATGGCAGCCGGTATCAAGTGGAGTGCCCCAAGGGTCGGTGCTGGGGCCGGTTTTGTTCAATATCTTCATTAACGATCTGGAGGATGGTGTGGACTGCACCCTTAGCAAGTTTGCAGATGACACTAAACTGGGAGGAGTGGTTGATACGCTGGAGGGTAGGGATAGGATACAGAGGGACCTAGACAAATTAGAGGATTGGGCCAAAAGAAATATGATGAGGTTCAACAAGGACAAGTGCAGAGTCCTGCACTTAGGATAGAAGAATCCCATGCACTGCTACAGACTAGGGACCGAATGGCTGGGCAGTAGTTCTGCAGAAAAGGACCTAGGGGTTACGGTGGACGAAAAGCTGAATATGAGTCAACAGTGTGCCCTTGTTGCCAAGAAGGCTAATGGCATTTTGGGTTGTATAAGTAGGGGCATTTCCAGCAGATCGAGGGATGTGATCATCCCCCTCTACTCAGCACTGGTGAGGCCTCATTTGGAGTACTGTGTCCAGTTTTGGGCCCCACACTACAAGAAGGATGTGGATAAATTGGAGGGAGTCCAGCGGAGGGCAACAAAAATGATTAGGGGGCTGGAGCACATGACTTATGAGGAGAGGCTGAGGGAACTGGGATTGTTTAGTCTGCAGAAGAGAAGAATGAGGGGGGATTTGATAGCTGCTTTCAACTACCTGAAAGGGGGTTCCAAAGAGGATGGATCTAGACTGTTCTCAGTGGTAGAAGATGACAGAACAAGGAGTAATGGTCTCAAGTTGCAGAGGGGGAGGTTTAGGTTGGACATTAGGAAAAACTTTTTCACTAGTAGGGTGGTGAAGAACTGGAATGGGTTACCTAGGGAGGTAGTGGAATCTCCTTCCTTAGAGGTTTTTAAGGTCAGGCTTGACAAAGCCCTGGCTGGGATGATTTAGTTGGGTTTGGTCCTGCTTTGAGCAGGGGGTTGGACTAGATGACCTCTTGAGGTCCCTTCCAACCCTGAGATTCTATGATTCTATGATAAGAACTTAGCCTTCCTCTGAATGTTTCAGCCAGCCTATTAGTCATGGATACTATGACGCAGCAGGGCCTGTGACCAGACCACATGACACTAAACTCCATTTTAGTACCTGTATTTTTCCACAAACTGGACTGGGAACTGAGTTTGGAACAAAGGGTTCCCGCCATATGGAAAAGCTACATAAGGTGGGGTGTGACGGCATCTCTTGGTCTCATTCCCCACACAAGAGAACTCCTGGGAACACCTAAGAAACAAAAACTGAAGTGGGGGAAGTGCTGGTCCCAGGGTAAAAAGAGTTTTCTAGCTTGTGTATGGAAACTTGGTGGACTGCTTGTACCATCAGTCAGGGTGAGAAACTGCTAATTCAAATTCTATCCAGATAGTATGTTAGGCTTAGTTTGAGTTTCGGTATTTGCTAAATAATCTG
This sequence comes from Mauremys mutica, assembly GCF_020497125.1. Classification (NCBI taxonomy): domain Eukaryota; kingdom Metazoa; phylum Chordata; order Testudines; family Geoemydidae; genus Mauremys; species Mauremys mutica. Next base: position 13,133,663 of record NC_059091.1, on the reverse strand, counting down.
CTTTGATCTGTTTGTTATCACTTATAATCATTTAATCGACCTTTCTGCAGTTAATAAACTTGTTTTATGCTTTATCTTAACCAGCATATTTTGAGTGACGTGTTTGGGGAAAATCTCAGCTTGGTTAGCACAAACTTGCTGTGCACATCTGTCCCAGATCGAGGGGAAGGCGAACTATATTAATGAGCTTACATTATAGAGATCCCTGTGCACTATAAAATGGTATAATTCTGAATTTATACTACAGCAAGTGTGCAAGGCTGGGGAGCTGAGAAATTGGCTGTTGTCTCTATCTGTCCTTGAGCGGCTTAGGTAAAGCACTCAGGTCGCGTAGTTGGATGTATGGTGCCACCTGCTGTCGTGTTGGGTGATAACAGGGCCTGGAGAGGCTGGCTGAATCTCCAGCAAATCAGTGTGAGAAGGGCCAGCCCAGCTTGAGGGTTAGCGGGCACAGCGGTTCCCAGACTGCCCCCTGGGGGTGACAACCCATCACACCCTAAACTACACTAGTGTCAGCAGGTTTGTCACATCCTGTCCCCTTTTCTCCACCCAAGATATTTCCTGCCTCCTACCACCTCTAGCAATTCCCACCCTCCTATGCATTTACTGCTCCTCTCCCTCCAAGCAGAACCCACCACTAGCTCCCTGGTAATCCCTTACCTGAGCCAGCTCCACTGCAGCCATTTCCTTCCCCCTGTGAGGACAGGATGATCTGGAGCAAAACATGGACATTATTCTGTAGCCTGCTAGGGTGAAAAGGGCAAGGTGTAAGAATTCAGACGGGGCTTTTGTCCATTCCACAAGCCGATTCCCCCCAGGTTTTCCCCTGCTAATGGACATTCTAGGTTCTGCCACACTGTGAAGCACAGACTGACCTTATTCCAGTACAGGCCTAGCGCCCTCCCACCAGGGTGTAACCCTCTGACACATGGTGAAACCCTCCCAATAACAGTCTCTCTGTTACGCTTATCAAGTTTGCGGACAATACCAAGCTGGGAGGGGTTGGAAGTGCTTTGGAGGATTGGATTAAAATTCAAAATGATCTGGCCAAACTGGAGAAATAAGCTGAAGGAAAGAGGATAAAATTCAGTAGGGACAAGTGCAAAAGTACTCCACTTCGGAAGGAACAATCAGAGACCAGAGAAGAGCAGAATCCAAGGAGTCACTTTGGGGGATTCTCCCTGTCATTGTCCCCAAGGCAGCTCTCTCAGGCTGACAAAGTTGTTCGATGTTCCGGCCTTTATACAGTCTCTCCTGGGAGTGCCCCTTTCATCAGCTGGGCCTAGTTTTAGTTTTCGGTAGTTAGCAATCTTGGTTTATTGTTTATCTAACCAGTGTGTTTGGATTAAAGTGTGTTGGAAACTCCGTTTGGGCTAACAAGCTGGTGCATGTCCTTTCCCACTGATGAAATGACAGACTTCATATGAGCTTGCGTTGTTCAGCAGCGTGCTGGACAGTGCAAGACACACATTTCTGGGGGAAAGTTGGGCACTTGAGAATTTGCTAGTTTTCTCCTGAGGTGTAATTCATGAGTGGCTGTCTAGCAGCACTCAATACTGTGTAGCTGGGAGAGAGTTAGATGCTGGAGACTGTGTGTTAATTGGCCAAGAGGGGCTGTTCTCACGGGAAAACAGTGGAAAAGGCACCCCAGGTTGGAGAACTGAGGGAACACAGCTATTTACCCAGAGTACAATCTGGACTATTAATGTCACAGACCCTCATTATGACAGAGCCTCTTACAACACAGAGAAAGTAAATCCATGTCCCAGAAATCGAAGACTCCAGACAGAGGGCAAGTGTCCCTGGCACTGCTTCTTGCTGACAGAGAGGTTTAGAGACAGTGAGAGAGTCCTGGGGAAGCTGGGAACAGGAAGCATGGGCTGGTGGGGTTCAGTGGAGAAAGGGAACAGGAAGGGCAGGGATATCTCTGAATGCAGGATCTCAGCAGTACTAGATGACAGGATAGCACATAGTGCAGCCCATTGGAAAACATAATCCCAACTATACATACAGAATGATGGGGTCTAAATTAGCTGTTTCCACTCAAGAGATGGATCTTGGAGTCACTGTGGATAGTTCTCTGAAAACATCCACACAACGTGCAGCAGCAGTGAAAAAAAGCGAGCAATGTTGGAAATAATTAAGAAAGGGACAGATACGACAGAATATATCATATATAATATTTGTAAAAACAGCAAATAAATCCATGATACACCCACATCTTGAATACTGCATGCAGATGTTGTTGCCCCATCTCAAAAAAAGATATACTGGAATTGGAAAAGGTTCAGAAAAGGGCAACAAAAATGATTAGGGGTATGGAACAGTTATGCCAGACCTAACCCCCAGTTTCACTTGAGCAAACAGGAGCTATTTGACACTGTGAGATATGGCTCCTGTGCTCTGTTCCCAAAGTGTTCTGCAGCAGGGGAGGGTCTCTGGTAGTGTGTGTGTGTCACTGGCATATTGGGGTGATGCTGAAACAGGACAGAGTAGAGGTGGCATTGCGGGGCTGGCGTGAACCTTATCTCTTCATTTCCCCTTCCAAGAACCGAGGGGACAGGAACCCTTACCCAGCGAGGTCACAGTCTTATAGTCCTCCTGCATGACATCCCAGTAGAGGGCTCTCTGAGCGGGGTCCAGCAGAGCCCACTCTTCCCTGGTGAAATGCACAGCCACCTCCTCGAAGGTCACCGGCCCCTGAAAGAGCGAGAATCCAACACTCAGGATCTCTTTCCCCACTCACAGCCCCACTATTTGTGGCAGAGAGGAGCCAATCAAATGGAAGCTCTGGGTGGATCGCAGTCAACAGAGTCCCACCCCGACCCCGCTCAGCATATCCAGCAAATACCAGAGTGAGAGGACGAAGAGAGAGCCCCTTGTCTCTCCCAGCAGATCCATCACACACCTACTAGCCACTGACTGATACAGGAGATGGAGCCCCTAGCAGGGTCCAGGGAGAGCTCCCTGGTAGGAAGCCCAATAACCTTCTCATTGTGAGGAGCGGGATATGAAGGGAGAGGCAGCTCCAATAAGCCTGACTCATGGGTGCCCCCTTCATATCTCACAGCAGCCGCTGGTTAGTGAGGTCAGGCTCCAGCACTGGGAGTCTGGTCAGTTTGACTAGCTCCATGTAGGTGGGCTATTTTCTTTCTTCACAAATTAGGGCAATTTCCACCTCACAACCTCCTGGGTCTGTTCCTAGAATCTAGGCCACTTATTAAATAACTCCCAGCAGATTTGCCACACCCTGGCCTCCTCCTTTCTCCACCCTGTGAATTTCCTGCCCCGCTCACACCTCCAAACCAAACTGTGCAAACCTTCCCATCTCCGGTGTATTCGCTGTCCCCCTCCTCCAGCAGGAACCCACCAGCAACCCCCCGATAATCTCTACCTGAGTTGGCTCCACTGCAGCCATTTCTCTTCCCTGTCCCACGGCAGGCTGGGATGAGCTGGAGCAAAACATGGACGTCATTCTGCAGCCTGTCTGGGGGAGAAGGGCAGTTGTGGGCATCTTACAACCAGTTTTAGTTAATTTCACATCAGAATTCCCCCAGGTCCCTTTCCCTGCACACAGACTTCCTAGATTCTGCCATACTGGGAAATGCTCAATCTGTTTATTACCACGTAGTCCTGGCCCCTGCTGCCAGGCTAAGCCCAGAGAGACATTTTTAACCTCCCTTCTCCCTCCCCTCACCCCGTAACAAAGTCTCTGAACACAAGGCTAGAAAAGAGCAGAACCAAAGGAGTCACTGTGGGGGATTCCCTTGGACACTGACCCCACGGCAGCCACACCCCAGCAGGGGGAATATGGAGTCAGGAACTGGCTTTTCCTCTGTCTGATCCTTTTTTTGTTCACTGGAAAGTGGTTCTGCCCAGGGATTCAGCAATACATGTGTCTGGGTGGACTAGAGAGCTGGAAATCTCTCCTCCCTCATTTCTACCACTGCCCCTTTCAGTCTCTCCTTCCCCTGTCCTCTCTCCCTGCCCCTCTGGCTGGGAAAGTCCCATTCCTGGGGGCTTTGCTCTCCCATGGCTGGATTTTCTCCTGGCAATTGCTACTGGGAGGAGAAATGAGGAGGGGCTGTTTGTGCAGAGTCACTTTCTTGCCAGTCCCCAGCACTTTCCCTGAGGTCTTTCAGTTACCTGGAGACTCTGGCTCAGAATTTAGTATTAACAGGGCCCAGGGCTGCCCTAGGGGGCGAGGACCAGCTGGAGAAAGTCATCCCCTGGGCCAGGCAGAGAAGCAGCTTTAATTAAGGTCATTTCCCAGCACAGAACCCCACTGGGGGAGCAGCAGCAGCTAAGCCTCATCTCCCAGATCACAATGGAGGCTGCAGCATCTGACCCAGGAAGCTGAACCCCAGTATCCTGAGCAGAGAGGGACAGAGCATTTGAGCAGCTTCCCTCCTTTAGCTCTCTGGGGAGAGCAGCTAATGAGAGCCCCTCCTCACAGGGAGAATTGCAAATCTCATTTGCCCCACTGTCCATCTGGAGTCACTCCTTGTCTTTCCATACAGTGACTCTGGATTAACAATGGTCTCAATGAAACCAGATTTCAGAAAGACTGAGTCCAGAACGCTGTGGAAGAGACCATTGTGTGGCAAGTGCTGACCCCCTTCCCACCTCCCTCACCCCCAGATCTAGGACAAGGACTGGGGGGCGGGGTGGCATTTTCCCAACGGAACCAGAAGTTCCTGCAGTTTTCAAGAGGGGAGAAAAGCAAAAATCTGTGATTTCACCTCACAGTGTTTGATAAGTGGATAGAAAGTTATCACAGTGACTGGGCCTGGCCGGGGAATGTCAGGCAGTGCTTGGAGCCAGGATTCTGGCATAAGCTAATTAGGGAGAAGAAGCGAGGTCAGGAACAGCCCCCAGAGCCCCAGCCAGTCCCCCCCCCCCAGATATTCCCTGGGACCCAGCCCCCAGAGTCCGTAGCCAGGGACCTCAGATACCCCTCAGATCCCCACCGGCCAGAGAACCCCCACCAGACCGTTACTGCCAGGTTGGGAATCCCAAAGGGTTTTCCCCCTCCCCCCAAGAGACCCCAAAAGCCAGAGACCTCCCAAAAGGGACCCCACCACTGGGAACTCAGTCCCTCGCTGCCTGCCTAGGATCGCCCCCCCCCCGCCCTCCAGCAGGATCTGCCCTGCCCTTTGCCTGGCACCCCCTCCTCCCTCCTGCCCCTGATGCTTTACAGGGGCACCCCCTGGCCTAGCATCGGGGATTCTCCCACACACACTCTGTGCACTGGGCATGGCAGCGATCCCAGGAGTCTGCGGGGGAAGCCCAGAGCCCCTGGCACAGCACCAGGCTCCCTTTAACCCCCTGTCCCGCCTCCCCAAGAGACGCCCACCCCTGCTGTTCTGCAGCCACCAGGCCCCCCAGCGATACGCACCTCCAGGACCCATAGCCTCAGGGCTGGGCACATCACAACCACTCCCTGAAATCCCAAGTCTCCAGAACCCACCAACCTAACTAGGGTACCCCCTGCCCAGCCACCCAAACACCTCCCCCTACCACAATCCCCCTTCAGCTGCTATCTCCCCACACAGCCCCAGCCCCACCCAGCACCACTCTTACCTCACAGTGTGTGAAAAGTGGATAGAAAGTTGTCACCGCCCCCTGCTGGCCAGTCACACAGGCAGAGGAAGCCCTGAGGGATGTCTCTTGAACTGGAGTATGGAAGGCCTGGAGGAACAAAATAGGTAAAAAATGTCCATGCCTGTCACTAGCAAATAATGGCCACCATGGATCCACCCCAGAGGTGGCTACATCTTAGCACTGCGGGAAGCAACTCCTCACAGAGGCCATTTGTCATGGGGTTTTGGATACTTCTGGACCCACACTGCACTCAAAGTGACCTCCTCATCCCGTGCCAGCTGGAGAAAAGAAAAGAGTCCAGCCAACTCTCTCGTTACCACTTGGAACCACTGATCCCCCAAACATGGAGAGGACTCTGGCTTTGATGTGTATTAAAGATGTGGCTGGTTTCTTTCATCAGCAAACATTTTAACAGAGATAAAGGAGGGACCAAATTGTTGGTGGCACCAGGCATGGCCCAGTGTTAACAGAGGGGTGAAAAATAACAGTGCCAAATAAAGGCTCCCTGTAATTAGGCCTCTGCTTGTCCGAACCGCTTTTATGTTTAAACATTTAATTAACCCCACAGGCCAGATGAAAAGAATGGAATGTGTGGCAACTAGTTATCAGTACCAGGAGGCAATTATACAGCCTGCTTGCACCTGGCTGAAAAAAGTAAAAACAAAATAACCGGTCAAAAAAAAGTTACTAAACGAAATAATATGGTTTTTGCCAAGTAAATGACTTAACTGCTTCATGTGATTGCTATTGCAAAGTGTATTTGCTGCATGGAAATGAAAGGTGGGGGGGAGAGGAGGAGTGTGAGGAGTGATGGGAATGCTTAGTTAAAATCATGTATAAAAAGAAAGAGAGCTGTTTTGTATCGGTGTGCAGGATTTGAGAATTGCTTTTCTCCCTGGCACCTTTTTGGGCTCAAATAAACCTGGTTTTTGCTTCTCCACCCTGGTGTAATAATTAGTGCGACGCACACCGGGCAACGAACCCTGCTGTTGCTCCGCCTCGGGCTCTTTGAGCCGGCAACAAAATGATTCGCAAAAGGAGTCGGGAAAGATGATCTCTGGGCAATTTCACCCCCTACAACATCCAGGATGGAGAAGAACTCAGGGCAACAGGTTCCCTCGAAGGAATGAAGAATTGCTGGGATTTAGAAACATGGGGAACAACCCCAAACCACGAAAGGATTTTTAACTGACATTTGATAATGACATAGAAAGAGACAAAACCTGAGGTTTGAGAGCAACGTTCAGAAATGTAAGAGAAAGGGTGGAAATCTGAGAGATTTTGGATCCATTTTGCAAATTATCGAGAGGAAAGTGGAAAATCAGAAGGATTTTATATCAGTTGTTGATAGGAGGTAAAAATCTGAGTGTTTCACATCAATATTTGATAAATGAATAAAGAGGAAAATGGGCAACATTTGCAAACATTTTATATCCAGGTTCAAGAATCTGAGAAAAGGTGTAAATCTGAGATTTTCTTAGTATTTTATAATTAGAGAGACGGGGAAATCTCAGGGCATATTCAATTAGAAACAGACAACTAGAAAGAATTGCGGCAAACATTTAGGTTATTTTATATGAATCTTTGAGATTTGCAAAGAAAATGTGTCACAAACTGCGTATTTGATAACATGAGAGAAAAACACCAAGATCTGAGGGGATTTTATATTGCTGTTAACCAACTGGTGGAATAAGGGGGACTGTTGGACTGGAATTTTATACGACTGTCCAATACATAAACACAAAATAATGATTCTCCCCACCCCCATCATTGCCATGGGCAGCAGGGAGCCCTTTGAGGAGCTGATTAAAAGTGGCAAGGGAGGGGGAGCTGAAAGGTTCCTGGATAAAAGAAGGTGGGCAGCAGTGGGGGATGGACAGGTGACTGGCAACTGATGTTTGGGGGCAACTGTGATGGTAGTTAGGGGACAACAACTGGGATTGGGAAACTGGGGTCTGGGCAGGTCCCCATGGGGGACATGTGCGCCTCCCTTCCCTGCCCTGGCAGAGAACAGGCATCTCATAGAATATCAGGGTTGGAAGGGACCTCAGGAAGGTATCTACTCCAACCCCCTGCTCAAAGCAGGACCAATCCCCCACTAAATCCCCAAATGGCCCCCCCTCAAGGAAGTCAGCTCACAACCCTGGGTTTAGCAGGCCAGTGCTCAAAACACTGAGCCATCCCATCCCCACTCCAGGGGCAGCCATGTTGTGGGGAATGACTCAGGGCAACAATTTCCCACCTAAACAAGGACAAATCGCTGCAGATGAAATGGGTGGGAAAATGCCCCTCATTAGAAAAGATTTTATATTGACATTTGAGACTCATGGGGAGAACAGGGGAAATCGGGGGAGATGGGAGAGCTGATCATTGGAGGGGAAAGGGGTGAAATCGCCCCAGATTTTATAGCCCCATGTGAGATACTAAGAGAGAAAAGGGCAGAACTAGAGAGAATTTGTATCAGGGCGAGAGGCAAGTGGCACAAACCGGGGAAGGATCCAATTAACTCACCTCCCCCCTTCACCTGCCCGCCACTCCCCCCCACCCCGGAATTTCCTGGCTGCACAGAGACAGTTCAACACCCCCCCCCCCCGCGTCCCACTGACCTTCCCCCTCCCTACAACTCCAGCTTTTCCCCTCCCTGCCTTACATACCCCCCATCCCCTCCCACACCACAGGGGATCCCCCCGCCAGGCCCCAGTCTCTTCCCCCCAAATCCCATCGGTGAGAGGGGCTGATCCTGCTGCAGCTCCACTGGGGCTGAGCCAGCTCTGAGGCTTCTCCCAGGTTCCCTGGGGCAGAGGCACTTTCCTGCCCAGCCCCCGTGCCCCCCCCCGGGGTCTCTCACTCACTGGGGGGCTCCGGCCCAGAGGGCTGGTGCGGGCAGAGCCCGGGGCTGCCCAGGGGACTGGTCCCAGCTGGAGAAAGACCCCCCCACCCCCCGGCCGGGGTAGGAATGTGCTGCTGGCAGCAGCCTGGGGCTGGACGGAGCTGCTGCACACCTTCTCTGAGAGCAAGAGGCTGACCACGGACAAGGTGCAGTGGGGGCTGGGGAGGGGGCGATTGGGGAGTCCAGGCCTGAGGGACAGGGGAACCCATCCCACTGCCACTGATGGGGAGGGGAGGTTGCCATGCTGCACCAGGAGGGGCTGGCGGTTGGGTGGGGAGGCTGTCCCATTGCTCCCAGGGTTTGCCTATAAAGGGCTAAGAGATGTATGTGGAGCCCCCTGCCACCCAGCCAGAGCTCTGGAGCTCCCCACGGTGGGGGAGGGCAGAGGCCCATGGGGTGAGGTCATACAGCAGGATCGTGGCCACGCATGGAGAGCTGCAGAGAGCCAACGCTGGCATCTCCCCGGCCTGCTGCCGATTTACACCCTGGGGGGCACTCGGGTTTGCGGGGCTCCCGGCTTATTCCAGCTGGCCTGAGTGTCCCGCCCTGGCCCTGGCACGCGTGGCTGGGCTGCTGCGGCTGTCCCCAGGCAAGGGCTCTGCCCCGCAGGGGCTCCGTGCACTGGGAGGGGCCAGGATCTCACCACCGCCTCCCGCCAGGCCAACGTCAAGGACCTGTCGCAGACATAGGTGGCAGGTTCGTATAATTTTTGGTGGGGCCCAAGTTGGTGGTGTCCCCCTCCCCGCTCTCACCCTGTAAGCTGATAAAATGAAGCTACAATGCATCCAGCACCACAAGATTACAAGGGTCAATTAAAAGTGGAAAGTCAGAAGCAGCACTTGCCTGCTTCAATATACGGTATTAAATTTTGTTGCACCTGTTGTGACAAAGTGGGAATGTTTCTTAATGTTTTCTCTGAATACTGTGTGGGTGCCTCAGTTTCCCCTGCAAAGTGCCAACTGACGGTGTTGGGGACAAAGAGATCAGGTGGCCTCCTTGTCCGGAAGAGACACAAAGGCCAGATGAGGGAGTGTCAGTTTGGAGCTGGCTGGGGAAATGGGGAGAGGCCCAGAACTTGGGTCTGGGCTCCCCACCCCCCAAGATGGACCTGACTGAGGGGTCCTGTGTTCTGTACCTACAAGCTCTGTTTTAGACTGTATCCCTGTCATCTAATAAACCTTCTGTTTTACTGTCTGGCTGAGAGTCACATCTGACTGCGGAGTTCGGGTGCAGGGACCTCTGGTTGCCCCAGGACCTGCCTGGGCACACTCGCTGCGGAAAGTGCATGGTGTGGAAGGGCATGCTGAATGCTCCGAGGTCAGACCCAGGAAGGTGTAAGCTTCTTGCCCTGGAGACAGTCTGCTCAGAGAGGAGGCTCCCCCAGAGTCCTGACTGGCTTTGTATGGAGTTGTTCCAAAGCATCACAGCATCCCCTTCCTCGCCATGCCCTTCCCAGAAGTCCCGCACAGGCACTGACACTCCCTCCTCTGGCCTTTGTCTCTTTTCCAGGCATTAGGAGGCCACCTGATCTCTTTGTTCTCCAACACCTTCAGCTGGCACCTTGCAGGGGGGTGGCCCAGGCCATCAGTTGCCTGGAGGCAGGGTTGCAGCCATTATCTGTGCAGACGGCATCACACTGGCCCTCTAGGGATTTACAACAATCACAACCCCCTTATCCCACCATCTAGAGCCTTAAGAAATGCATTGGGGAAACTGAGGCACACAGACAGGATTCAGAGAAAAACCTGTATACGACCAGTTACATACTTTGAAGGGTGTAATAATAATCAAATATTGTGCTAAATACAATGATACTCCAAACTGACCACCAAATTTAAGTTTGCAATGTTTTTCCCCTCGGGTGAGGGTTCTGGGGTGGGGCTGGGGATGAGGGTTCACAGTGCAGGAGCGTGCTCGGTGCTGGGGGTGCAGGCTTTGGGGAGAGGCAGGGCTGAGGATGAGGAACTTGGGGTGCAGACAGGCTGCCCCAGGGCTAGGGCCAGAGAGGACTCCCCATCACCACCACTGGCAGCAGCAAGCTCCAGGGGAGGGACCCCTCCTCTCCCCCCCTACCCCCCAGAGCACACTCACTCTGCACCACAGTCACTGCACATGTTCCTAGGCCCCCTCTCAGGTCCAGAAAGCTAACTCACCTCCCCTATGATGGGTACAAGGGGGTGGGGGGTGGGGGTTTGCTATCACAGGTGGCCTTCCATGTTGCTGCCCCTCACCATAACTTCACTGTGGATGGGACTGCCCCTTGCCCAGCATGGGGCAGAAGTGGGGTCTGCACGGTGATGGCTATGGGGCAGGGGAGCAGGTGTCATAAAATTCACCCAAGCCCCAGCTGCTCAGGTAGGTCTATGAATCTCCTCCCCCATCTGCCCTGTGATGGGTGGGTGCTGGAGGGGAGGGGACACTGCCTGCACATATGGCTTCCTGCCTCCCTGACCCCTGCTGCAGGCTGCAGCCTGCTGCCCCTCACCGTAGCTTCACTGGGGGACGGTGGGAGGGGGATGGCATGGGGCTGCCCCTTCCCCAGCGTTGGGCAGGAGTGGGGGCTGGGGCTGGGGGGGAATCATAGGGTCAAACACTCATGGAAGCCCCAGCAGACTGCTCAGGTGAGTGAGTCAAGTCAGTCTCCGAGTCCTGGCCGGAAAACCGGAAGTCCCCTTTGCTTATCCTCCAGGTAGGGGGAGGGCTGCCAAGCATGGCACAGCCCCCTCCACTCCGCTCCCCTCCCCTGGCCGGGGCTCCAAGTAAAGCAATCCGCAGCTTGCTATTGCTGTTATATTAGCCCATTAGGCAGCAGCCGGCAGCAGCAGAGGCAAGGGAGAGAGACAACGCTGTCTGCGTTTCAGGCAGGGAAGCTCCAGCCTCCGGGGCGGGGCGGACGGTGGGGAGGAGGAGGAGGGCTGCCGAGCAGGGCCCCCCCCCTCCCCTCCCCATCCACCTCCCCTCCGAGATGCTACAGTCATAGCAACAGCACACTTGCACTCACTGCTGTTATTAACTATGGCAGCTTGGCAGCAGCGGCAAGGAAGAGAGGACACGCTTTGCGTTTCAGGCAGGGAAGCTCTGGGGGGGCCGGAGTGGGAGAGGGGAGGGGGGGATATGCTCCAGCCCTCGGTCGGGCAGCGGCGGCCGGCGGGGGGGGGCGCTCCAAGCAGGGGGAGAAAACATTGGTGGAGCAGAGCCCCTGCTTGGGAATATTCCTGGGGGTAAAGCCCTCAGGGAGCCCATATAAGTCGACGCCTATGAATGCTACATCATTTAGGGAATGTGAGGGCCCAGTTCACAGTCCTGTGCCTCACCGCTCCCAGTCCGCCTGCCCAGGCCCCTAGCTGTGCTGCAGGGTATGCTGTAGGTCCAGGAACAACTTGCTCTGGACAGTGGCCACACGCCCTCTGGCTCGAGGTGGCAGGATCCTTCTTACCCAGAGTCAGTCCCCCGTCAGGGTTATGATCCCCCTTCCAAGTCTGGCCTGCAAAGGCCTCTTGGCTTGGGGCATCTCCCTGTGCATGCGCCCCGACTGCCCAGGGGTACCCCCCTCGCTCCCCACAAGTGCTCCCACTGCTCCAGCTTCCAGCCCCAGCACTAATGCTTCTGCCTCCAGGTCCCTGGGGCTGCTCTTCTGCGCCCCTACTTGGGCTCTGGTTTGCTGCAGCTCTGCTCCCAAGGCTACAGGGTTTCTGCTCCCTGGCCTGGCTTCTGTGGCCCTGCTACCCAGCACAGGTCTGCTCCCCTGGGCTTGCCTTCAATTCATAAGGTAAGTTTGAGGGTTTGCTCTGAAAACTGGAATCCCCCACTGGTGAGCGAGAGAAACCATCAACCAGGTTGGAATGCAAGTTTGCCGCAGGAGCTGTCATCTTCTGGCCAACACGAAGAAGGCCCCTGGACACCAGGGACAAACCCTTGTGGAACATCCAGAAAGACAATATGCTCTCCCTTCCCCCCGGCCCACCCCCCCCACCCCCCCACCAATAGATGAGGGATGTGCACATGGACTCGTCCACATCACCTTGAACTGTGGGGGAAGGGAAATAAATAATCCCCGTACAAGAAGAAACGTGCCATCCTTTTGTGGCTGTTTGAACTTCTGAAGGGCCAGAGGACTTTGAAACTGAAAGCCAGAGATCCCCAGGGGCTGCCTCCTGGGGTGCCCTGAAAGATGTGCTTTGAATAGACAGATCAGGACAATTCCTGTCACTTCTCAGGAGTTAGATGGTAACTCATTGGTTGTACAAGTTCGCTTGCTTTGGGACCTGTAAATGACGCTCTTAGTCGCTTTTACCCTAATTAATTAAACTTGTAGCTAGTTTCTTAGCAGGATATTGAGCTACAGGCATCACTTTGATGCAGTGATCGAGGGTGTCAAGTGATCTGGGGTAGGTGACTGGTCTCTTGGGTCTGGAAGCAACCATGAATGTGGTGTCATTTTTGGTTGTAAGCAGGGAGAGGCTCCAGGCACCAGCATGCCAAGCGCGTGCCTGGCGGCATGCATAGCAATGGGGGTCGCTCTGCCAGTTGCCAGCAAGGACAGGCAGGCAGGTTGCCTTCGGACTGCATGCCTATGGAGGGTCCTGTTGGGCCCACGGTCTGAATCCGCTGGGGACCGGGGGACCTCCCGCAGGCAAGCCGCAGAAGGCCAGGACCTGCCTGCCTGCCATGCTTGGGGCGGCAAAATACCTAGAGCCTCCCCGGGTTGTAAGTGACCATTTTATCACTAAGTTTCAAGTTTCGTCTGGGTGGCAGGATAGGACTGGAAAGAGTCTAAAGGGAACTGCGTGTGAACTCCATGGTAAGCCGCTCCGTATAGTGATCCAGGTGTTCACAGTTACTGGCTTTGGTGAAATCTGATTTGTAGAACACACCACCAGCCTTGGGGTGTCTGCCCTGATATTGGCAGTCTGCTTCTGAGTTAGGCACTCATGGTCGATGTGACGCCACTCCAGACATGCACTAGCACTCTGAATTGACACAAGCGCTCCCTGGTGAGGATGCGCAGAGGTTGACCGGGGAGAATGTGATTCAAAATCTTCCCATAATGCAGTGTTCTGCATCCCATAATATTTCACACCTTCCGTTTCAAAATCCCCAAAAAACCTGTGTGTCCCTTCTCACTGTCTACCATCTATGACAGAAGCATTGGAGCATGCACAGCTCTGGAACTATCTCTCGTGAGTATTGTGAGCACGGGGCCACCTGAGCCTGCCAGAGATTTGCAGAGTAGGTTGGACTCATTCATTTACAGCCTACCATGAGGCCTCAAACTTCAAAAACGTCCCCTAATCACTCTGGGCTGGAATGACAAGGTGAGTGGTCACAGTGGGATAGCTGCTCATGGTTGCAACAGCTGCCCTTGAATACAAGCACTCCTGGTGAGGCCAACTACGCACCCGCTGACTCAAGGAGTGCAGTGTGCACACGCACAAGCAATGTTAATAACTGCGATGGCTTTGTCCGCATGCGTGTGGGCTGGCAAGATATTAAGAGATACCCACATGAGTGTTATGCCCAGGCACCAGCAATATTTCAGAGCCCCACGGAGGCCCAGCTCCACCCAAATGTTTGAGGCTGGGTCTCCCCCCACGCCCCACCTAACTGCCCCCCCCGCATCCTCCTGAGTGATCCTCCCGCTGCCCCACCCCCCCCCACTTGCTGACCCAGGAGCAGGGCATCCCTGCTTTCTTCTGTGCTGAGCTCCATCGCTGCCCTGCTGCAGGGTCCTAGTGCCCTCCAAATCGAACTGCCAGGGAAGACATCTGACCCTTCTACCTACAGAACCCTTCCCTTTTCCAGGTGGGAACCTCTATCAGGCACAGGCTCCCATCCACCCACAGTCACCACTCCTGGCCCACAATGCTGGGCAGAGGACTGGCGCAAGCTCCCATTCCCCCGCCCCCAGTGTGGCTACAGTCAGGGAAAAACAGCGAGGGGAGGCGGCAGCACGGAGCACCCCCTGGCACCCACCATGGGGGAGGTGAGGGAGGATTCACTGGACCCTGAGAGGGGGCTCTAGGAGCACATGCAGTGACCAGTTTGCTGGGGGTGAGTGTACTGCTGGGAGGGGTGGGAAAGGGGGGGCTCCGCTTCCCCCAGAAGCTCGCTGCTGCCGGCAGGGAAAAAAGGGCTGGGGGAGTACTCCTCTCTGGCCCCGTGTCCGTTGGATAAGCAGCCTGCCTGGACACCCCAAACTCATGATCCCACCACCGAAGCAAAAATGCCCTGCCCCACCCAGGAACGCCCGCCTACCCTCCAGCCATAGAAGCTTTCATCCCCCCACCATCATACCTCAACCCTTGAGTCCCTGAGCCCCTCCAGCACCCCAAGCCCCTCAATACCCCAAGTCCGAAAGAAAAGAGCCTCAGCCAGAGCCCTCATCCCCCCACACACCAGATCACCTTATGCCCCAGCCCTGAAGCCCCCTCCTGCATCATGAAACCCCTCATACCAGCCCCACTCACCCACAGCCCTCACCCCAGACCCCTCCCCTCTGCCATAGCCATGAGCCCACTCCCACATCCCGCACAAAACCAGCCTCGCTCCACCACTGAATCCCCTCACTTCTCCACAAATCCCTCCCAGGGCCTGCCACCTGCACCCCTCCTGCACCCGAGACCCACTCCCCCACTCAATAATCTCCTCCCGAAGCCTTGGGTAGGTGGGGGAGGACCAGAGTTTTTAGTGGCTGTGGGCAGAATTAGGGCAGGGGTATTGGGGTGCGGGTTCTGGTGCAATGTACCATATAATGTCTACAATAACCTGCCTGCCCATGATCCTGTATGCATATAATAGTTATGGCAGCAATAAACTCTCCAGTCCATTCTTGCGTCTTGCCAAATACTTTGTTCAACATAGACTTCTGGGTTCCATTGAACAGTTCTACTTAGACCGTTAGTCTGGGGATGGTTAGGGAGCAGCTTTCAGGTGCTTCCCCCCAAATAACTCCACACAAATGCTTGAAAAAAATCGACCCTATAAAGTTAGACCCCCGGGTCAGACAAGAGCTTCTCCTTGGGGGAAAACCCACTCTGCTAAAAATAGGAGATCAAGGCCACTGCCATCTGTCCTCTGCACCTCAATATTAGCCAAGGCTTACAGCCTCAGGATATTCTGGTAGCAAAAATTCTACAAACTCCAGGATCGTATTTCTTCCCATTTTTTGGGAAGGTTTGAGGCGAGAGATGGCCCTACAATCATCCACAGGCAACCTCTGGCAAACGCCTCCCCAGTAACGGGCAGAGGCTGGAGGGGCACCTTGCTATGGCCCCTTTAACCCCTCCTTACGCTTCTGGCACAGTTCCCAGCTCCTGCAGTAATATCTCACCGACCCTAAAAGGTGAGGCCAAGTATAGAAATTTTGCTCTAGCATGTCACCATGTTTTGCCCTAGACCCAGTTGTCCTGCCAAATTGGACCATCATGAGCCAACTTCAACAAATAATTGCAGTTAACTCTCAGGTACCACAAGATGTTTGCGAATCTGCTGCTTGGGAATTCTTCCTTAACCTAGCTTGCTCCCCTATACAAAAGCCCTATCCTGCATTAAAAAACCTGCCTTCTCTCTTCACTGGCTGGGACATGACTCACTCTAGAGATACATCACTTTGCATGGATCCACAATGAATTCACTCTGGGTTTTTGTTTGAATTCAGATACCATCTATGATATTTCAGACAAACCCTCACCTGATTCAATCTTGAGAGACACTCTCTGTCTGTAATGCCGTTCCCCTCACTGTCTCATCAGTGCAGGGTATTTGCCACAGCACCCAAACTCCCTCTGTGACTCTGTGTCACCACGATTAACTTGGCCAGGCACCCCCAGTATGTCATCTTCCTACCAAAACATCCGCCGGAATTAAATCCCGGACAGCAGCCCTTCCACATCCCGTTTAAAGCCATCCCACTCAAGGTGGATTCTAGCCATCGGCAGGTCCACAGAGTACTCAGATAGTGCTACTATCGTCACATATTCCCCAGGGAACATGTCCTCTGGCTTCACCAGATGTCCCTTGACTTTAGTTACATCCGAGCCAGTGTCTTGCCATCCCATGCATTCAACACCATTGACCTTTGCCTCCATAATAAACCTCTCACTCCCTTGCCATGCCTTAGTTCTGACATAACTGGTGAGCTCATCACCTCCTCCCATACCACTGGAGACGATGGGGTTGGCATTAGCCACTGCTTTGCTTGCACCTGAACTTAAGGTGGTGCTGTTGAGGCTTGGTTCAGCCTGAGTGCTCAGGGTAATGGAGTTGGCATTTACTGCTGGCTTTGGGCTGCCCTTCAGTGTCGGGCAATCTGGTCTCATGTGGCCGAGCATGCCACAGTGATAGCAGGTAACCTGTTCCGTCCTGGGATGCGAGTTCCTACCCTCCAGGCCCCCTAGGGCTCCTTTAGAAGAGTCAGGGCCGGTTTACTTTTAAATCCTTCCTTCCTCTTGACCTGGGGAGAATGGTGATTATTTTTCCCCAGGGGTTTACATCCTTCCCGAGCCCTGTTTTGGGTATGGGCATCCGCAATCTCTGCCGCCCGTAGGACTGACTCAGGGTCCCTATCACACACAGCTGCTCTAACATGGTCAGGCACAATGTCTAGGAACTGTTCCAAAGTTATCAAATCCAGCAGTTTTTCAAAACTCCCATGTGCCATTGCTCCCATAACCCACTTTTTAACAAAACCCATCAGCTTATGAGCACATTCTACAAAAGTCCAATCCTTAGACATTTTAAACTCTCTAAATTTAACTCTGTAAGATTCAGGAGTAACCTTGAACCACCTTAACACAGAATCTTTAAACTGCTCATAATCTAAGGCTTGTTCCCCCAATTCATTAAATACCTCCCTGGTTTTTCCAGTCAGTCTGGTCAGCAGGACAGGCATTTGCTGACCTTCTGGGATCTGGTACAGATTGCAGAGGCAATTAAAGGTAGACAAAAACTCCTCTATATCCTCAGTATCACTGTAAATGGGACACATCCTTTCCCAGTTTTTCTCATGGTGGTGGGGAAGTGGAGTACCAGGGGGCGATGATTTTCTCTGCTCTTCCATTACTTGGAGCTGAACTTTGGCCATCTCCTGTTCCATCTTGTGAGTCTCCTGTTCAGCAGCCAGCAGCTCCAGACGCCCCTTACGCATAGGCGCTGACTTACATGGGGCTCTGGGGCTTTAGCCCCATGAATAAATCCCAAGCAGGGGCTCTGCCCCACCAATGTTTTTTCTCCCCTGCTTGGAGCGCGCTGCCGCCAGGGCTGGAGAGCTTCCCCCCTCTCCTCCCCGCCCCGCCCCGCCCCGCCCGGCCCAGAGAGCTTAACTGCTTGAATGCAGGCAGCTGCGTCTGTGTGTCTCAGCAACAGCAAGCTGCTGCTGACTGTACCATCTCCGAGGGGAGGGGGGCCCGCCGTGCTGGTGGCAGCCCTCTCCTCTGCCCCACCCTGGAGGCTGGAGGCTTAAACGCAGGCATGTCTCTCTCCCTTGCCTTGCCTGTTGCCTCTGCTGCTGCTGGCTGCTGTTGCTGGCTGGAGCACTGGCCGGGGGAGGGGAGGGGGCTGTGCCATGCTTGGCAGCCCTCCCCTCCCCTCCCCCTACCTGCAGGAGATGCAAAGGGCACTTCCGGCCAGGACTCGGAGACTGACCTCACCCACCTGAGCAGGTCCTGGGCTTCCGTGAGTGTTTGACCCTATGATTCCCCCCCCAGCCCCCACTCCTGCCCAACGCTGGGGAAGGGGCAGCCCCATGCCATCCCCACCCACCCGCCCCCCCCACAGAATCGAAGGGGAGGGGCTGCAGGCTGCAGCAGGGGTCAGGGAGGCAGGAAGCCATATGTGAAGGCAGTGCCCCTCCCCTCCAGCATCCACCCACCACAGGGCAGATGGGGGAGGGGGATTCATAGACCTACCTGAGCAGCTGGGGCTTGGGTGAATTTTATGACACCCTGCTCCCCTGCCCCATAGCCATCACCGTGCAGACCCCACTTCTGCCCCATGCTGGGCAAGGGGCAGCCCCATCCACAGTGAAGTTATGGTGAGGGGCAGCATGGAAGGCCACCTGTGATGGCAAACCCCCCCCTCCCCAGTACCCATCATAGGGGAGGGGAGTGAGCTTTCTGGACCTGAGGGGCCCTAGGAGCATGTGCAGTGACTGTGGTGCAGAGTGAGTGTGCTGTGGGGGCAGGGGGACAGAGGAGGGATCCCTCCCCTGGAGCTTGCTGCTGCCAGTGGTGGTGATGGGGAGTCCTCTCTGGCCCTAGCCCTGGGGCAGCCTGTCTGCACCCCAAGTTCCTCATCCTCAGCCCTGCCTCATCCCAAAGCCTGCACCCCCAGCACCAAGCACGCTCCTGCACTGTGAACCCCTCATCCCCAGCCCCACCCCAGAACCCGCACCTGAGGGGAAAAACGTGCAACTTAAATTTGGTGGTCAGTTTGGAGTATCATTGTATTTAGCACAATATTTGATTATTTTACACCCTTCAAAGTATGTAACTGGTCATATACAGGTGTTTTCTCTGAATACTGTCTGTGTGCCTCAGTTTCCCCAATGCATTTCTTAAGGCTCTAGATGGTGGGATAAGGGGGTGTGATTGTTGTAAAGCCCTAGAGGGCCAGTGTGATGCTGTCTGCACAGAGAATGGCCGACACCCTGTCTCCAGGCAACTGATGGCCTGGGCCACTCTCCTGCAAGGTGCCAACTGAAGGTGTTTGGAGTATCATTGTATTTAGCACAATATTTGATTATTTTACACCCTTCAAAGTATGTAACTGGTCGTATACAGGTGTTTTCTCTGAATACTGTCTGTGTGCCTCAGTTTCCCCAATGCATTTCTTAAGGCTCTAGATGGTGGGATAAGGGGGTGTGATTGTTGTAAAGCCCTAGAGGGCCAGTGTGATGCCGTCTGCACAGATAGTTGCCTGGAGGCAGGGTTGCAGCCATTGATGGCCTGGGCACCCCCCTGCAAGGTGCCAACTGAAGGTGTTGGAGAACAAAGAGATCAGGTGGCCTCCTAATGCCTGGAAAAGAGACAAAGGCCAGAGGAGGGAGTGTCAGTGCCAGTGTGCAGACTTCCGGGAAGCGCATGGTATGGAAGGGGATGCTGGGATGCTTTGGAACAACTCCATACAAAGCCAGTCAGGACTCTGGGGGAGCCTCCTGTCTGAGCATACTGTCTCCAGGGCAAGAAGCTTACACCTTCCTGGGTCTGACCTCAGAGCATTCAGCATGCCCTTCCACACCATGCACTTTCCGCAGCGAGTGTGCCCAGGCAGGTCCTGGGGCAACCAGAGGTCCCTGCACCCCAACTCCGCAGTCAGATGTGACTCTCAGCCAGACAGTAAAACAGAAGGTTTATTAGATGACAGGGATACAGTCTAAAACAGAGCGTGTAGGTACAGAAAACAGGACCCCTCAGTCAGGTCCATCTTGGGGGGTGGGGAGCCCAGACCCAAGTTCTGGGCCTCTCCCGATTTCCCCAGCCAGCTCCAAACTAACACTCTCTCATCTGGCCTTTGTGTCTCTTCCGGACAAGGAGGCCACCTGATCTCTTTGTCCCCAACACCGTCAGTTGGCACTTTGCAGGGGAAACTGAGGCACCCACAGAGTATTCAGAGAAAACATTAAGAACATTCCCACTTTGTCACAACAGGTGCAACAACATTTAATACTGTATACTGAAGCAGGCAAGTGCTGCTTCTGACTTTCCACTTTTAATTGACCCTTGTAATCTTGTGGTGCTGACGCATTGTAGCTTCATTTTATATCAGCTTACAGGGTGAGGGGGGGGGGGGGACCACCATTTTGGGCCCCACCAAAAATTATAACGAACCTGCCGCCTATGCCCTTACGAGCTCTCTCTTCTCTCTCATCAGCCTCCTTCTTTCTCTCATCGGCCTCCTTCTTTCTTTTATCAGCTTCTTTCTCTAGTTCAGCTATTTTTTGCTTCTCCAGCAATCGAAGATCTGCTAGATTCCGTTCATGCTCAAGTTGCAGTTTACTTGTCGTCTTTTGCCCTCTAATTCTTTCTGCATCTTCTGTATCCTCCGGTAAGGGCTGCGCTCTTGCCCCCTGATCACTGGCCATTAACAGATTTCTGAGTTCTTGATTTGTTGATTTCTTTCTAAAGCTTATCCCCTTTTCTGAACACAAATTTTCCAGGGCTTTTTTGTCAAGTCCCCCATATGCTCTTTGCTCAGCCATTGCAGCAGCTCTTTAACCAGTCAAACTCTCCAAACCAAAATTCAGATTTATATAGCGTGGGGTTATGACCCAAAGCTTAATTGACATGATTCTGTGGATCCAAGCATGACTACGCCACTGTGACAGTGCTGGTTCTGGCGGGACCCCACTGAGAGTGCCAATTCAGGACCAATTGCTTAAACAGGGTAGTTACAGCCAAGGCTGGGGTTCTTCTACCTCTTAGGCAAACCAAACCAGACAAACAAAGAGGATTTTTGTTGCAACCATGTTCTATATGATTATATCAATAACGTCACACCAGGATTTCACTCCAGTTGCCTGGGAGGAATTCTGCATTCTGTGTCCTATAGAGGTTACTCCCTATTCTCTCTTTGCAGCTCACTGTGGTTGTTCTGCGAATTAGCTGCTGGTTGTGTTGTTCTTGTGTGGAAGCAGGGAAA